>NC_092154.1:1499512-1689512 GCF_045791955.1 Oncorhynchus clarkii lewisi | reverse complement strand
GACCGGGGTTCTGGGAGACTGGTCTGACTTGGGGACTGGGAGACTGAGGGACTGGGAGACTGAGGGACTTGGAGACTGATGGACTTGGGGACTGGGAGACTGGGAGACTGAGAGACCGGGGGTCTGGGAGACTGGTCTGACTTGGGGACTGGGAGATTGAGGGACTGGGAGAGTGAGAGACTGAGAGACTGGGAGACAGGAAGACTGGGGGACTGAGAGACCGGGGGTCTGGGAGACTGAGGGACTGGGAGAATGGGGGACTGGGAGACTGAGAGACTGGGAGACTGGGAGACTGAGGGACTTGGAGACTGATGGACTTGGGGACTGGGAGACTGGGAGACTGAGAGACCGGGGTTCTGGGAGACTGGTCTGACTTGGGGACTGGGTGACTGAGGGACTGGGAGAGTGAGAGACTGAGAGACTGGGAGACTGGAAGACTGGGGGACTGAGAGACCGGGGGTCTGGGAGACTGAGGGACTCGGAGACTGGGGGACTGGGAGACTGAGAGACTGGGAGACTGGGAGACTGAGAGACTGGGAGACTGGAAGACTGGGGGACTGAGAGACTGGGAGACTGGAAGACTGTGAGACTGAGAGACTGGGAGACTGGGAGACAGAGACTGGGAGACTGGAAGACTGGGGGACTGAGAGACCGGGGGTCTGGGAGACTGAGGGACTGGGAGACTGGGGGACTGGGAGACTGAGAGACCGGGCGTCTGGGAGACTGGGAGACTGAGAGACCGGGGGTCTGGGAGACTGAGAGACCGGGGGTCTGGGAGACTGGTCTGACTTGGGGACTGGGAGACTGAGGGACTTGGAGACTGAGAGACTGGGGGTCTGGGAGACTGAGAGACCAGGGGTCTGGGAGACTGGTCTGACTTGGGGACTGGGGGACTGAGGGACTGGGAGACTGAGAGACTGGGAGACTGGAAGACTGGGGGACTGAGGGACTTGGAGACTGGGAGACTTGGAGATTGGGGGACTGAGGGACTGAGGGACTGGGAGACTGGGGGACTTGGAGACTGGGGGCCTGGAAGACTGGGGGACTGAGGGACTTGGAGACTGGGGGACTTGGAGTCTGGGGGACTGAGGGACTGAGGGACTGGGAGACTGAGAGACTGGGAGACTGGGAGACTGAGAGCCTGAGAAGTGTACTGGATGGGATTTTAAAATGTCCTCTCTATTTACGTTGAATAAAAGACCATATTACTGCATTCCTGTCAGACGTCTCTCTCTGTACTCATTGTGTGCCAGTCCAGAAAGTCAACAGACAATTTGCTGCATTTTGCAGATTTTCTGAGACTCCCAATCTACTGTTCAAACAAATGACCTCACAGCGAATCAGAGTGGAGAGAAGACAACAACATCACAACAGATGGCATTCTGGTTAATCACCAATAGTTTACACCCTTCTTCTACAGTTTAAATATTTACTGGACTTACACAAACAGTCAGAGAATTCCCCTAAACCCCTAATCCTCTCACTGTATCATGGAGTGATAGTCTTCAGACAATATTCTCTGGCTAGGTCTGGGGTGGAGGAGACGGAGGAGACGGAGGAGTATTTTTATTTTCAATTTTTTTTTAACCTTTATTTAACTAGGCAAGTCAGTTAAGAACAAATTCTTATTTATAATGACGGCCTACCCAGGCCAAACCCGGATGACGCTGGCCAATTGTGCGCCGCCCTATGGGACTCCCATAGGAGGAGGAAGAGGAGATAGAAATCTCTTTATACATAAACTGTCCGTTGAGTCAGTCTTCCTGTCGGAAGCAGAGATTACAACGATCTCAGAGACAACGATCTCAGACATGTCCAGCGACTCTAGATAAATAAATGTACAGCTGAGGTACTGACTGGCTTTAGTTTCTGAGGCCAGTGTGTTTGAGTTTATTTTATTTTTACAGGGACAGTGCACATGAATCAACGTTTCAGTAAAAGTGCCGGTTTTAGCCAGCCGCAGTCCCTGGGCAGGTTATTAAAAACAATTACAATATAGACAATAGCAACATAGGACAAGCAAGACATAGCATACAGATAGAGCAACATAGAACAAGCAAGACGTAGCATACAGACAGAGCAAGATAGGACAAAAAGCAGCAAGACAAAATTAATAAAAGCAACAAAGTGTTTCCACACCTCACAAGCTACAGACAACAGACAATATGGAAAGCGGCAACACACAGCTAGGGATTATATTCACAAATCTGATTGACCTTTAGCCATGTCTTCAAGCATTTTGTGAAAGTGTGATATGTGGTGTGTCTATGAGGTTCTGTGTGTTCCTGCCCAAATAAAAAACAAACGTTCCCACAACATTAGAGAACGTTCCTATTAACATTTTCATAGGAATGTTTCTAAGTGACCATTTCCTTAAAGTCTTCAGCAGAATGTGGTTACCTTGTTCTCAAAATGTAAGATATTCATGTTCTAGACACGTTTCATGGGAATGCTGCAAGAACAGTCGTGTGCCCATTGTTCGGTGGGTTCGGAGAACGTTCCCTGAAAGTCACACAAAACATACACAGAACATGATGTTCTCAGAATGTACACTGCATGGACAAAACATTAAGAACACCTTCTCTTTCCATGACATAACTAGACCAGGTGAATCCAGGTGAAGGAAGAGGAGGAGTTATTCTACACCTAGTAGAAGGAAGGGGAGGAGTTATTCTACACCTTTTAGAATGAAAGGGAGGAGTTATTCCATATTCTTTAGAAGGAAGAGGAGGAGTTAATCTACATCTATTATAAGGAATTGGAGGAGTTATTCTACACCTATAAGAATGAAGGGGAGTAGTTATTCTATATTTATGAGAATGAAGGGGAGGAGTTATTCTATATCTGTGAGAAGAGGGGAGGAGTTATTCTATATCTGTGAGAAGAGGGGAGGAGTAATTCTATATCTATGAGATGGAAGGGGAGGAGTTATTCTACACCTTTTAGAATGAAGGGGAGGAGTTATTCCATATTCTTAAGAAGGAAGGGGAGGAGTTATAATGTATATATTAGAGGAAGGGAGGAGTTATTCTGTATATATTAGAGGAAGGGTAGGAGTGTTGAAATCAACCAGTCCCAGCTCCATAACCACAGAGAAATCAACCAGTCCCAGCTCCAGAACCACAGAGAAATCAATGGGTCCCAGCTCCAGAACCACAGAGAAATCAATGGGTCCCAGCTCCAGAACCACAGAGACATCAATGGGTCCCAGCTCCAGAACCACAGAGACATCAATGGGTCCTGGCTCCAGAACCACATTCCAACTGTATAATTCCAAACAATAGGTTGTATTTTCAGACCAGTGTTGAGTTTTTCAGTACTCCCTCTTCAGTTCTAGACGATGGTAGACATGAGGTATCACAACCCAGACTGATACTGTTATTGAAATGGATGAGTTCAGATAACCAAACAGACAGACAGAAAGAGAGAGCGAGACAGGAACCAGGTCAGAGAGAGAGAACAGACACACACAGATTCAGATTCTCTCTCTCCATGAACTCTGTATGTGTCAGCACCCCACCTCTCTCTCTCTCCTATATGTAGTGTGATTCTATACGTATTGTAATTGTATTTGTTTTGTAATTCTATGGGTATTGTGATTATATATATATGTGATTCTATATGTATTGTGATTCTAAATGTATTGTGATTCTATATGTAGTGGAATTCTATATGTAGTATGATTCTATATATGTGATTCTATATGTGTTGTGACTCAATATGTAGTGTGAATCTATGTGTATTGTGATTCTAAATGTAGTATGATTCTATATGTATTGTGATTCTAAATGTAGTGTGATTCTATATGTATTGTGATTCTATATATGTGATTCTATATGTAGTGGAATTCTATATGTAGTGTGATTCTATATATGTGATTCTATATGTTTTGTGATTTTATATATGTGATTCTATATGTAGTATGATTCTATATATTTGATTCTATATGTATTGTGATTCTATATATGTGATTCTATATGTGTTGTGACTCAATATGTAGTGTGAATCTATGTGTATTGTGATTCTAAATGTAGTATGATTCTATATGTATTGTGATTCTAAATGTAGTGTGATTCTATATGTATTGTGATTCTATATGTATTGTGATTCTATATGTATTGTGATTCTAAATGTCGTGTGATTCTATATATGTGATTCTATATGTATTGTGATTCTATATGTATTTTGATTCTAAATGTAGTGTGATTCTATATATGTGATTCTATATGTATTGTGATTCTATATGTATTGTTATTCTAAATGTATTGTGATTCTATAAGTATTGTGATTCTATATGTGTTGTGATTCTATATGTATTGTTATTCTATATATGTGATTCTATATGTATTGTGATTCTAAATGTAGTGTGATTCTATATGTATTGTTATTCTATATATGTGATTCTAAATGTAGTTTGATTCTAAATGTCGTGTGATTCTATATATGTGATTCTATATGTATTGTGATTCTATATGTGTGATTCTATATGTATTGTGATTCTATATATGTGATTCTATATGTATTATGATTCTAAATGTCGTGTGATTCTATATATGTGATTCTATATGTATTATGATTCTAAATGTATTGTGATTCTAAATGTTGTGTGATTCTATATATATTGTGATTCTATATATGTGATTCTATATGTATTGTGATTCTATATATGTGATTCAATATGTATAGTTATTCTATATGTACAGTTATTCTATATGTATGTATTGTCATTCTATATGTAGTATGGTTCTAGATATGTGATTCTATATGTATTATGATTCTATATGTAGTATGAGTCTATATGTAGTGTCGTGTCTTTGGCTATGCCAGATTAAGTGATATGACATGCTTTTCAATAAAATAATTTATCCGTAATTAATATTACCTGATTTAGCAAATCATTTAAATGTAATTAACTAGAGAGTCGGGGCACCACTAAATAATATTTATAGAGCTGTTATCTTCCGAATAAACTCTTAAAGACCTAGTAATACTTTACATCAATAGCAGTCAATATTAATCGTCACCTTAATTCAGTCTAATCTGAAAGTTGTACATTCTTGGTTATCTGCACGAACCCTGGCTAACAAGTTGAATCAGCAATACAAAATTGGGTTTCATTATTTATTTACTAAATACTTAACTAATCACACAGAGTTACACATACACATAATCAATCATAACTTGATTACAAATTACGTCATAAAGGTAAACTTCCCTAGCGGGAGGAACAGATATGGTTGCTTGTTACACAAAAGAAAAGAGGCTGTGTTTGAGTGAAAGAGCGGGAAGACTGAGGAACAAAGGGCGAAGCTGTGCTATCGTAAATACAGTATCTTATGCATTCTAAATTACCGCCCATTTGAAAAAGGAAAATGCAATAAATATTTACTCTGAGCTGCGCTTCGGTGGGTTGGTGGTAGATGGAAGGCCATGTTGCCCAACCGAGTCCTTTGTCCTTTGAAGAATGTCTCTGCTGGTAAATTGGATACGTTGTAGTAACGTCGTTGTGTGATAGACGGGGAACTCTGTCTGTTCCTTCCTAACCTCCGTTTGCAGCTGCTGTTGCTAACTCAACGGCTAGGAGGTATCACTTCTGTAGTGAAGAAGAGTTCAAAGTTCATACCATTCACAACCAAAGTTCACGCTGATGTTGGCTTCGTTCTGTAGTTATTACCCAAATCTCACATTTTAGAAGCTAAAATCACATTTCATCCCATCACGAATAATTTCATATTCAAACATTTAAATTGAACAACAATTCCACGTGAATCCGATAACTCTGATGTGTAGACTTTCCACTGTAGAGTTTATTTCATCTTATCATTGATGAGAATGTCTCAGATGACAACCGAACTGACATCATATTCATTAAGTACCACCTCAAATGTTCAATTGGTCGGATTACCAGAATATAGTTAATTCCCCCCCAACTTCTGATGTTCCCAGAATCTCTATGTTAACCAAAGTGTTGCAAATGTAACAGTAGTATGGTTCTATACATGTGATTCTATATAAATGTCATTCTATATGTTTTGTGATTATATATTATTGATTATTTATGTATTGTGATTCTATATATATAGTGAATTTATACGTATTGTGGTTCTATATGTAGTGTGATTCTATATGTATTGTAAATCTATATGTATTGTGATTCTATATATGGTATGATTCTATATATGTAATTCTATATATGTGATTCTATATGTTTTGTAATTCTATGTATGCGGTTCTATATATGTGAATCTATATATGTGATTATATATGTAGTATGGTTCAATATATGTGATTCTATATGTATTGTAATTCCATATGTATTGTGATTCTATGTATGTGATTCTATATATGTGATTCTATATGTATTGTGATTCTATACATAGTATGATTCTATATATGTGATTCTATGTGTATTGTGATTCTTCTATATGTATTGTGATTCTATATGTAGTATGGTTCTATATATGTGATTCTATATGTATTGTGATTCTATATATTGTGATTCTATATGTATTGTGATTCTATATGTACTGTGATTCTATATATTGTGATTCTATATATGTGATTCTATATGTATAGTGATTCTATATGTTGTATGATTCTATATGTAGTATGGTTCTATATATTGTTATTCTATATATAAATATTGTGATTCTATATGTGGTATGATTCTATATATGTGATTCTATATTTTGTATGATTCTATATGTAGTATGGTTCTATATATTGTGATTCTATATATTTGATTCTATATGTATTGTGATTCTATATGTACTGTGATTCTATATATTGTGATTCTATATATGTGATTCTATATGTATAGTGATTCTATATGTTGTATGATTCTATATGTAGTATGGTTCTATATATAGTTATTCTATATATAAATATTGTGATTCTATATGTGGTAAGATTCTATATATGTGATTCTATATGTTGTATGATTCTATATGTAGTATGGTTCTATATGTGTGATTCTATATATATATTGTGATTCTATATGTAGTATGATTCTACATATGTGATTCTATATGTAGTTTGATTCTATATGTATTGTAATTCTATGTGTTTTGTGATTCTATATGTATTGTGATTCTATATGTAGTGTGGTTCTATATATGTGATTCTATATGTATTGTGATTCTATATGTATTGTGATTCTATATGTAGTATGATTCTATATGTAGTATGGTTCTATATATTGTTATTCTATATATAAATATTGTGATTCTATATGTGGTATGATTCTATATATGTGATTCTATATGTTTTATGATTCTATATGTAGTATGGTTCTATATATTGTGATTCTATATATGTGATTCTATATGTATTGTGATTCTATATGTACTGTGATTCTATATATTGTTATTCTATATATGTGATTCTATATGTATAGTGATTCTATGTTGTATGATTCTATATGTAGTATGGTTCTATATATTGTTATTCTATATATAAATATTGTGATTCTATATGTGGTATGATTCTATATATGTGATTCTATATGTTGTATGATTCTATATGTAGTATGGTTCTATATGTGTGATTCTATATATATATTGTGATTCTATATGTAGTATGATTCTATATATGTGATTCTATATGTAGTTTGATTCTATATGTATTGTAATTCTATGTGTTTTGTGATTCTATATGTATTGTGATTCTATATGTATTGTGATTCTATATGTAGTATGATTCTATATGTAGTATGGTTCTATATATTGTTATTCTATATATAAATATTGTGATTCTATATGTGGTATGATTCTATATATGTGATTCTATATGTTTTATGATTCTATATGTAGTATGGTTCTATATATTGTGATTCTATATATGTGATTCTATATGTATTGTGATTCTATATGTACTGTGATTCTATATATTGTGATTCTATATATGTGATTCTATATGTATAGTGATTCTATGTTGTATGATTCTATATGTAGTATGGTTCTATATATTGTTATTCTATATATAAATATTGTGATTCTATATGTGGTATGATTCTATATATGTGATTCTATATGTTGTATGATTCTATATGTAGTATGGTTCTATATGTGTGATTCTATATATATATTGTGATTCTATATGTAGTATGATTCTATATATGTGATTCTGTATGTAGTTTGATTCTATATGTATTGTAATTCTATGTGTTTTGTGATTCTATATGTATTGTGATTCTATATGTAGTGTGGTTCTATATATGTGATTCTATATGTATTGTGATTCTATATATATTGTGATTCTATATGTAGTATGATTCTATATATGTGATTCTATATGTAGTTTGATTCTATATGTATTGTAAATCTATGTGTTTTGTGATTCTATATGTTGTATGATTCTATATGTATTGTGATTCTATATATATATTGTGATTCTATATATGTGATTCTATATATTTTTGTGATTCTATATATGTGATTCTATATGTATTGTGATTCTATACGTATTGTGGTTCTATATGTAGTTTGATTCTATATATTGTGATTCTATATATGTGATTCTATATATGTGATTCTATATGCATTGTGGTTTTATATGTAGTATGATTCTATATGTAGCATGATTCTATATAATGTGATTCTATACTTATTGTGGTTCTAAATTTAGTATGATTCTAAATGTATAGTGATTCTAAATTTGTGAATCTATATGTATTGTGATTCTAAATGTAGTGTGATTCTATATGTAGTATGGTTCTATATATGTGATTCTATATGTAGTGTTATTTTATATGTTTTGTGATTCTATATGTAGTTTGGTTCTATATATATGATTCTATATGTATTGTGATTCTATATGTAGTATGGTTCTATATATATGATTCTATATGTATTGTGATTCTATATGTAGTAAGGTTCTATATATGTGATTCTACATGTATTGTGATTCTATATGTAGTAAGGTTCTATATATGTGATTCTATATGTATTGTGATTCTATATGTAGTATGATTCTATATGTGTGATTCTGTATGTATTGTGATTCTATATATATTGTTATTCTATTTGTATAGTGATTCATTATTTATTAATCTACAGTTAATGTCGGTAGTTTACATACACTTGTTTGGAGTCATTAAATCTAGTTTTTCAACCACTCCACAAATGTATTTTTAGCAAACTATAGTTGTGTCAAGTCGGTTAGGACATCTAAGTAATTTATCCAACAATTGTTTACACATAGATCTTTTCACTTATAATTCACTGTATCACAATTCCAGTGTGTTAGACGTTTACATATACTTGACTGTGCCTTTAAACTGCTTGGAAAATTCCAGACTATTATGTCATGGCTTTAGAAGCTTCTGATAGGCTAATTGACATAATTTGATTCAATTTTAGATGTAACTGTGGATGTATTTGAAGGCCTACCTTCAAACTCAGTGCCTCTTTGCTTGACATTATGGGAAAATCAAATGAAATCAGCCAAGGTCTCAGAAAATAAACGTTATACCTCCACAAGTCTAGTTCATCCTTGGGAGCAATTTCCAAATGCCTGAAGGTACCACGTTCATCTGTACCAACAATAGTATTTAAGTATAAACACCATGGGACCACGCAGCCGTCATACCGCTCAGGAAGGAGACGCGTTCTCTCCTAGAGATGAATGTACTTTGGTACCAAAAGTGAAAATCAATCCTAGAACAACAGCAAAGGACCTTGCGATGCTGGAGGAAACAGGCACAAAAGTATCTATATCCACAGTAAAGCGAGTCCTATATCGATATAACCTGAAAGGGCACACAGCAAGGAAGAAGCCACTACTACAAAACCGCCGGTTTGCATCTGCACATGGGGACAAAGGTCGTAGTTTTTGGAGAAATGTCTTCTGGTCTGATGAAACCAAAATAGAGCTGTTTGGCCATAATGACCGTATGTTTGGAGGAAAAAGGTGGAGGTTTGCAAGCCGAAGGACACCATCCCAACCGTGAAGCACGGGGGTGGCAGCATCATGTTGTGGGGGTGCTTTGCTGCAGGAGGGACTGGTGCACTTCACAAAATAGATGCCTTTATGAGGCATGAAAATTATGTGGATATATTGAAGCAACATCTCAAGACATCAGTCAGGAAGTTAAAGCTTGGTTGCAAATGGGTCTTCCAAATGGACAATGACCCCAAGCATACTTCCAAAGTTGTGGCAAAATGGCTTAAGGACAACAAAGTCAAGGTATTGGAGTGGCCATCACAAATCCCTGACCTCAATCCTATAGAAAATGTGTGGGCAGAACTGAAAAAGTGTGTGCGAGCAAGGAGGCCTACAAACCTGACCCAGTTACACCAGCTCTGTCAGGAGGAATGGGCCAAAATTCACCCAACTTATTGTGGGAAGCTTGTGGAAGGCTACCCGAAATGTTTGACCCAAGTTAAACAATTTAAAGGCAATGCTACCAAATACTAATTGAGTGTGTGTAAACTTCTGACCCACTGGGAATGTGATGAAAGTATTGAAAGCTGAAAAAAAACACTCTCTCTACTGTTTTTCTGATATTTTCACACTCTTAAAATATGTAGTGATCCTAACTGACCTAAGACAGGGAATCTTTACTAGGATAAAATATCAGGAATTGTGAAAAACTGAGTTTAAATGTATTTGGCTAATGTGTATGTAAACTTCCGACTGCAACTGTATATAATATGACATTTGAAATGTCTTTATTATTTTGGAACTTCTGTGAGTGTAATGTTTACTGTTCATTTTTATTGTTTTTTTCTCACTTTTTTATATTATCTACTTCACTTGCTTTGGCAATGTTAACATATATTTTCCATGCCAATAAAGCCTCTTAGATAGATAGATAGATAGATAGATAGATAGATAGATAGATAGATAGATAGATAGATAGATAGATATAGATAGATAGATATTATAGACAATTATTTTACAAATGAACAAAAAAATGAAATGCTAAAATGTGAGTCAATAAGTATTCAACCCCTTTGTTTTGGCTAGCCTAAATAAGTTCAGGAGTACACATGTCACATAATAAGTTGCATGGAATCACTCTGTGTGCAATCATAGTGTAACATGATTTTTGAATAACTAGCTCATCTCTGCACCCCACACATATGTAAAGTCCCTCAGTCAAGAACTGAATTTCAAAAACAGAGTCAACCACTATGACCAGGGAGGTTTTCCTATTGGTAGATAGTACTGAATACCACTCTCCATATTTCCAAGCATAGTGGAGGCTGCATCATGTTATGGGAATGCTTGTAATCATTAAAGACTGGGGAGATTTTCAGGATTTAAATTTTTTTACGTAATGGAGCTAAGCACAGGACAAATCCTAGATGAAAACCTGGTTCAGCCTGCTTTCCACCAGACACTGGGAGATTAAACTTTCAGCAGGACAATAACCTAAAACACAAGGCCAAATCTACACAAGGCCAAAGCTTACCAAGAAGACAGTAACGGTTTCTGAGTGGCTGAGTTACATAGTTCATTTAAATATGCTTGAACATCTATGGCTAAACCTGTCGATGGTTGTCTAGCAACGATCAACAACCAATTTGACGTATTGTAGCATCGAGAATGTTGAAAACAATAATGGGCAAATGTTGCACAATTCAGGTATGGAAGGCTCTCAGAGACTTGCCCAGGAAGACTCACAGCTGTAATCACTACAGAAAGTTAATTCTAACATGTATTGAATCAAGGAGATTAATACTTACGTAATCAAGATATACTATTCTGTGTAAATCATTGACACAAAAAAAAAGACAATTCCATTCCTTTTAAATCTGCTTTGTAACAACAAAATGTGTAAAAAGCCAAGGGGGTGTGGATACTTTCTGAAGGTATATAATGGTATGTCGTCCATGTGGTATTCATTCACATCAGTAGCTGTGCCATACTCCTACAGGAAATATACATCAAACTCCAAGACAAAACATCTCCCCTTTGATAAGATCACGTTAGAAAATATGCAGAAGGAAAACTAATACGTTTAGCTAATAAGGTCTTTCAAAACAATCTGGACAATTAAATCTGTAGTTTGATATGTTTTGATGTTGGTCAGTACTCTCCAGGGCAGGTGTATAACTCTATATAACTATCTGGCCTATCTGTCCTATCTGGCCTGTCTGTCCTGTCTGGCCTGTCTGTCCTTTCCTCTGTGTGACGTCAGGACAGGTCTATAACTCTATATAACTATCTGGCCTGTCTGTCCTATCTGGCCTTTCTGTCCTTTCCTCTGTGTGACGTCAGGGCTGGTCTATAACTCTATATAACTATCTGGCCTGTCTGTCCATTCCTCTGTGTGATGTCAGGGCTGGTTTATAACTCTATATAACTATCTGGCCTGTCTGTCCTATCTGGCCTGTCTGTCCTTTCCTCTGTGTGATGTCAGGGCTGGTTTATAACTCTATATAACTATCTGGCCTGTCTGCCCTATCTGGCCTGTCTGTCCTATCCTCTGTGTGATGTCAGGGCTGGTCTATAACTCTATATAACTATCTGGCCTGTCTGTCCCATCTGGCCTGTCTGTCCTGTCTGGCCTGTCTGTCCTTTCCTCTGTGTGACGTCAGGGCAGGTCTATAACTCTATATAACTATCTGGCCTGTCTGTCCTTTCCTCTGTGTGAAGTCAGGGCTGGTCTATAACTCTATATAAGTATCTGGCCTGTCTGTCCTATCTGGCCTGTCTGTCCTGTCTGGCCTGTCTGTCCTTTCCTCTGTGTGACGTCAGGGCAGGTCTATAACTCTATATAACTATCTGGCCTGTCTGTCCTTTCCTCTGTGTGACGTCAGGGCTGGTCTATAAATATATATAACTATCTGGCCTGTCTGTCCTATCTGGCCTGTCTGTCCTATCCTCTGTGTGATGTCAGGGCTGGTTTATAACTCTATATAACTTTCTGGCCTGTCTGTCCTATCTGGCCTGTCTGTCCTTTCCTCTGTGTGACGTCAGGGCTGGTTTATAACTCTATATAACTATCTGGCCTGTCTGTCCTATCTGGCCTGTCTGTCCTTTCCTCTGTGTGACGTCAGGGCTGGTCTATAACTCTATATAACTATCTGGCCTGTCTGTCCTATCTGGCCTGTCTGTCCTTTCCTCTGTGTGACGTCAGGGCTGGTTTATAACTCTGTATAACTATCTGGCCTGTCTGTCCTATCTGGCCTGTCTGTCCTTTCCTCTGTGTGACGTCAGGGCAGGTCTATAACTCTATATAACTATCTGGCCTGTCTGTCCTATCTGGCCTGTCTGTCCTTTCCTCTGTGTGACGTCAGGGCAGGTCTATAACTCTATATAACTATCTGGCCTGTCTGTCCTATCTGGCCTGTCTGTACTTTCCTCTGTGTGATGTTAGGGCTGGTCTATAACTCTATATAACTATCTGGTCTGTCTGTCCTATCTGGCCTGTCTGTCCTTTCCTCTGTGTGACGTTAGGGCAGGTCTATAACTCTATATAACTATCTGGCCTGTCTGTCCTATCTGGCCTGTCTGTCCTTTCCTCTGTGTGTCGTCAGGGCTGGTCTATAACTCTATATAACTATCTGGCCTGTCTGTCCTGTCTGGCCTGTCTGTCCTGTCTGGCCTGTCTGTCCTTTCCTCTGTGTGATGTCAGGGCAGGTCTATAACTCTATATAACTATCTGGCCTGTCTGTCCTTTCCTCTGTGTGACGTCAGGGCTGGTCTATAACTCTATATAACTATCTGGCCTGTCTGTCCTATCTGGCCTGTCTGTCCTATCCTCTGTGTGATGTCAGGGCTGGTCTATAACTCTATATAACTATCTGGCCTGTCTGTCCTATCTGGCCTGTCTGTACCTTCCTCTGTGTGACGTCAGGGCTGGTTTATAACTCTATATAACTATCTGGCCTGTCTGTCCTGTCTGGCCTGTCTGTACTGTCTGGCCTGTCTGTCCTTTCCTCTGTGTGACGTCAGGGCAGGTCTATAACTCTATATAACTATCTGGCCTGTCTGTCCTATCTGGCCTGTCTGTCCTTTCCTCTGTGTGACGTCAGGGCTGGTCTATGACTCTATATAACTATCTGGCCTGTCTGTCCTGTCTGTCCTGTCTGGCCTGTCTGTCTTTTCCTCTGTGTGATGTCAGGGCTGGTCTATGACTCTATATAACTATCTGGCCTGTCTGTCCTATCTTGCCTGTCTGTCCTTTCCTCTGTGTGAAGTCAGGGCTGGTTTATAGCTCTATATAACTATCTGGCCTGTCTGTCCTATCTGGCCTGTCTGTCCTGTCTGGCCTGTCGTTCCTTTCCTCTGTGTGACGACAAGGCAGGTCTATAACTTTATATAACTATCTGGCCTGTCTGTCCTATCTGGCCTGTCTGTCCTTTCTTCTGTGTGACGTCAGGGCAGGTCTATAACTCTATATAACTATCTGGCCTGTCTGTCCTATCTGGCATGTCTGTCCTTTCCTCTGTGTGACGTCAGGGCTGGTCTATAACTCTATATAACTATCTGGCCTGTCTGTCCTTTCCTCTGTATGACAACAGGGCTGGTTTATAACTCTATATAACTATCTGGCCTGTCTGTCCTATCTGGCCTGTCTGTCCTTTCCTCTGTGTGATGTCATGGCTGGTCTATAACTCTACATAACTATCTGGCCTGTCTGTCCTTTCCTCTGTGTGATGTCAGGGCTGGTTTATAACTCTATATAACTATCTGGCCAGTCTTCCTATCTGGCCTGTCTGTCCTATCCTCTGTGTGATGTCAGGGCTGGTCTATAACTCTATATAACTATCTGGCCTGTCTGTACTATCTGGCCTGTCTGTCCTGTCTGGCCTGTCTGTCCTTTCCTCTGAGTGACGTCAGGGCTGGTTTATAACTCTATATAACTGTCTGGCCTGTCTATCCTTTCCTCTGTGTGACGTTAGTGCTGGTCTATAACTCTATATAACTATCTGGCCAGTCTGTCCTATCCTCTGTGTGATGTCAGGGCTGGTTTATAACTCTATATAACTATCTGGCCTGTCTGTCCTATCTGGCCTGTCTGTCCTTTCCTCAGTGTGACGTCAGGGCTGGTTTATAACTCTATTTAACTATCTGGCCTGTCTGTCCTATCTGGCCTGTCTGTCCTTTCCTCTGTGTGACGTCAGGGCAGGTCTATAACTCTATATAACTCTCTGGCCTGTCTGTCCTATCTGGCCTGTCTGTCCTTTCCTCTGTGTGACGTCAGGGCTGGTCTATAACTCTATATAACTATGTGGCCTGTCTGTCCTATCTGGCCTGTCTGTCCTTTCCTCTGTGTGACGTCAGGGCTGGTTTATAACTCTATATAACTATCTGGCCTGTCTGTCCTATCTGGCCTGTCTGTCCTTTCCTCTCTGTGACGTCAGGGCTGGTTTATAACTCTATATAACTATCTGGCCTGTCTGTCCTGTCTGGACTGTCTGTCCTGTCTGGCCTGTCTGTCCTTTCCTCTGTGTGACGTCAGGGCAGGTCTATAACTCTATATAACTATCTGGCCTGTCTGTCCTTTCCTCTGTGTGACGTAAGGGCTGGTCTATAACTATATATAACTATCTGACATGTCTGTCCTATCTGGCCTGTCTGTCCTTTCCTCTGTGTGACGTCAGGGCAGGTCTATAACTCTATATAACTATCTGGCCTGTCTGCCCTATCTGGCCTGTCTGTCCTTTCCTCTGTGTGACGTCAGGGCTGGTTTATAACTCTATATAACTATCTGGCATGTCTGTCCTGTCTGGCCTGTCTGTCCTGTCTGAATTGTCTGTCCTTTCCTCTTTGTGATGTCAGGGCTGGTCTATAACTCTATATAACTATCTGGCCTGTCTGTCCTGTCTGGCCTGTCGGACCTTTCCTCTGTGTGACGTCAGGGCAGGTCTATAACTTTATATAACTATCTGGCCTGTCTGTCCTTTCCTCTGTGTGACGTCAGGGCTGGTTTATAACTCTATATAACTATCTGGCCTGTCTGTCCTATCTGGCCTGTCTGTCCTTTCCTCTGTGTGACGTCAGGGCTGGTTTATAACTCTATATAACTATCTGGCCTGTCTGTCCTTTCCTCTGTGTGACGTCAGGGCAGGTCTATATAACTCTATATAACTATCTGGCCTGTCTGTCCTATCTGGCCTGTCTGTCCTTTCCTCTGTGTGACGTCAGGGCAGGTCTATAACTCTATATAACTATCTGGCCTGTCTGTCCTATCTGGCCTGTCTGTCCTTTCCTCTGTGTGACGTCAGGTCTGGTCTATAACTCTATATAACTATCTGGCCTGTCTGTCCTATCTGGCCTGTCTGTCCTGTCAGGCCTGTCTGTCCTTTCCTCTGTGTGATGTTAGCGCTGGTCTATAACTCTATATAACTATCTGGCCTGTCTGTCCTATCTGGCCTGTCTGTCCTTTCCTCTCTGTGACGTCAGGGCTGGTTTATAACTCTATATAACTATCTGGCCTGTCTGTCCTGTCTGGACTGTCTGTCCTGTCTGGCCTGTCTGTCCTTTCCTCTGTGTGACGTCAGGGCAGGTCTATAACTCTATATAACTATCTGGCCTGTCTGTCCTTTCCTCTGTGTGACGTAAGGGCTGGTCTATAACTATATATAACTATCTGACATGTCTGTCCTATCTGGCCTGTCTGTCCTTTCCTCTGTGTGACGTCAGGGCAGGTCTATAACTCTATATAACTATCTGGCCTGTCTGCCCTATCTGGCCTGTCTGTCCTTTCCTCTGTGTGACGTCAGGGCTGGTTTATAACTCTATATAACTATCTGGCATGTCTGTCCTGTCTGGCCTGTCTGTCCTGTCTGAATTGTCTGTCCTTTCCTCTTTGTGATGTCAGGGCTGGTCTATAACTCTATATAACTATCTGGCCTGTCTGTCCTGTCTGGCCTGTCGGACCTTTCCTCTGTGTGACGTCAGGGCAGGTCTATAACTTTATATAACTATCTGGCCTGTCTGTCCTTTCCTCTGTGTGACGTCAGGGCTGGTTTATAACTCTATATAACTATCTGGCCTGTCTGTCCTATCTGGCCTGTCTGTCCTTTCCTCTGTGTGACGTCAGGGCTGGTTTATAACTCTATATAACTATCTGGCCTGTCTGTCCTTTCCTCTGTGTGACGTCAGGGCAGGTCTA
Organism: Oncorhynchus clarkii lewisi; assembly: GCF_045791955.1. Classification (NCBI taxonomy): domain Eukaryota; kingdom Metazoa; phylum Chordata; class Actinopteri; order Salmoniformes; family Salmonidae; genus Oncorhynchus; species Oncorhynchus clarkii. Next base: position 1,672,441 of record NC_092154.1, on the reverse strand, counting down.
TATAACTCTATATAACTATCTGGCCTGTCTGTCCTATCTGGCCTGTCTGTCCTTTCCTCTGTGTGACGTCAGGGCAGGTCTATAACTCTATATAACTATCTGGCCTGTCTGTCCTATCTGGCCTGTCTGTCCTTTCCTCTGTGTGACGTCAGGTCTGGTCTATAACTCTATATAACTATCTGGCCTGTCTGTCCTATCTGGCCTGTCTGTCCTGTCAGGCCTGTCTGTCCTTTCCTCTGTGTGATGTTAGCGCTGGTCTATAACTCTATATAACTATCTGGCCTGTCTGTCCTATCTGGCCTGTCTGTCCTGTCTGGCCTTTCGGTCCTTTCCTCTGCGTGACGTCAGGGCTGGTTTATAACTCTATATAACTATCTGGCCTGTCTGTCCTATCTGGCCTGTCTGTCCTTTCCTCTGTGTGATGTCAGGGCTGGTTTATAACTCTATATAACTATCTGGCCTGTCTGGCCTATCTGGCCTGTCTGTCCTTTCCTCTGTGTGACGTCAGGGCTGGTTTATAACTCTATATAACTATCTGGCCTGTCTGTCCTGTCTGGCCTGTCTGTCCTGTCTGGCCTGTCTGTCCTTTCCTCTGTGTGACGTCAGGGCAGGTCTATAACTCTATATAACTATCTGGCCTGTCTGTCCTTTCCTCTGTGTGACTTCAGGGCTGGTTTATAACTCTATATAACTATCTGGCCTGTCTGTCCTATCTGGCCTGCCTGTCCTTTCCTCTGTGTGACGTCAGGGCTGGTTTATAACTCTATATAACTATCTGGCCTGTCAGTCCTGTCTGGCCTGTCTGTCCTGTCTGGCCTGTCTGTCCTTTCCTCTGTGTGATGTCAGGGCTGGTTTATAACTCTATATAACTATCTGGCCTGTGTGTCCTATCTGGCCTGTCTGTCCTATCCTCTGTGTGATGTCAGGGCTGGTCTATAACTCTATATAACTATCTGGCCTGTCTGTCCTATCTGGCCTGTCTGTCATGTCTGGCCTGTCTGTCCTTTCCTCTGAGTGACGTCAGGGCTGGTTTATAACTCTATATAACTGTCTGGCCTGTCTATCCTTTCCTCTGTGTGACGTTAGTGCTGGTCTATAACTCTATATAACTATCTGGCCTGTCTGTCCTATCTGGCCTGTCTGTCCTTTCCTCTGTGTGACGTCAGGGCAGGTCTATATAACTCTATATAACTATCTGGCCTGTCTGTCCTATCTGGCCTGTCTGTCCTTTCCTCTGTGTGACGTCAGGGCAGGTCTATAACTCTATATAACTATCTGGCCTGTCTGTCCTATCTGGCCTGTCTGTCCTTTCCTCTGTGTGACGTCAGGGCAGGTCTATATAACTCTATATAACTATCTGGCCTGTCTGTCCTATCTGGCCTGTCTGTCCTTTCCTCTGTGTGACGTCAGGGCTGGTTTATAACTCTATATAACTATCTGGCCTGTCTGTCCTGTCTGGCCTGTCTGTCCTTTCCTCTGTGTGATGTCAGGGCTGGTCTATAACTCTATATAACTATCTGGCCTGTCTGTCCTATATGGCCTGTCTGTCCTTTCCTCTGTGTGACGTCAGGGCAGGTCTATATAACTCTATATAGCTATCTGGCCTGTCTGTCCTATCTGGCCTGTCTGTCCTTTCCTCTGTGTGACGTCAGGGCAGGTCTATAACTCTATATAACTATCTGGCCTGTCTGTCCTATCTGGCCTGTCTGTCCTTTCCTCTGTGTGACGTCAGGTCTGGTCTATAACTCTATATAACTATCTGGCCTGTCTGTCCTATCTGGCCTGTCTGTCCTGTCAGGCCTGTCTGTCCTTTCCTCTGTGTGATGTCAGCGCTGGTCTATAACTCTATATAACTATCTGGCCTGTCTGTCCTATCTGGCCTGTCTGTCCTGTCTGGCCTGTCGGTCCTTTCCTCTGCGTGACGTCAGGGCTGGTTTATAACTCTATATAACTATCTGGCCTGTCTGTCCTATCTGGCCTGTCTGTCCTTTCCTCTGTGTGACGTCAGGGCTGGTTTATAACTTTATATAACTATCTGGCCTGTCTGGCCTATCTGGCTTGTCTGTCCTTTCCTCTGTGTGACGTCAGGGCTGGTTTATAACTCTATATAACTATCTGGCCTGTCTGTCCTGTCTGGCCTGTCTGTCCTGTCTGGCCTGTCTGTCCTTTCCTCTGTGTGACGTCAGGGCAGGTCTATAACTCTATATAACTATCTGGCCTGTCTGTCCTTTCCTCTGTGTGACTTCAGGGCTGGTTTATAACTCTATATAACTATCTGGCCTGTCTGTCCTATCTGGCCTGCCTGTCCTTTCCTCTGTGTGACGTCAGGGCTGGTTTATAACTCTATATAACTATCTGGCCTGTCAGTCCTGTCTGGACTGTCTGTCCTGTCTGGCCTGTCTGTCCTTTCCTCTGTGTGATGTCAGGGCTGGTTTATAACTCTATATAACTATCTGGCCTGTGTGTCCTATCTGGCCTGTCTGTCCTATCCTCTGTGTGATGTCAGGGCTGGTCTATAACTCTATATAACTATCTGGCCTGTCTGTCCTATCTGGCCTGTCTGTCCTGTCTGGCCTGTCTGTCCTTTCCTCTGAGTGACGTCAGGGCTGGTTTATAACTCTATATAACAGTCTGGCCTGTCTATCCTTTCCTCTGTGTGACGTTAGTGCTGGTCTATAACTCTATATAACTATCTGGCCAGTCTGTCCTATCTGGCCTGTCTGTCCTATCCTCTGTGTGATGTCAGGGCTGGTTTATAACTCTATATAACTATCTGGCCTGTCTGTCCTATCTGGCCTGTCTGTCCTTTCCTCAGTGTGATGTCAGGGCTGGTCTATAACTCTATATAACTATCTGGCCTGTCTGTCCTATCTGGCCTGTCTGTCCTGTCTGAATTGTCTGTCCTTTCCTCTTTGTGATGTCTGGGCTGGTCTATAACTCTATATAACTATCTGGCCTGTCTGTCCTGTCTGGCCTGTCGGACCTTTCCTCTGTGTGACGTCAGGTCTGGTCTATAACTCTATATAACTATCTGGCCTGTCTGTCCTATCTGGCCTGTCTGTCCTTTCTGGCCTGTCTGTCCTTTCCTCTGTGTGACGTCAGGTCTGGTCTATAACTCTATATAACTATCTGGCCTGTCTGTCCTATCTGGCCTGTCTGTCCTTTCCTCTGTGTGACGTCAGGGCTGGTTTATAACTCTATATAACTATCTGGCCTGTCTGTCCTTTCCTCTGTGTGACGTAAGGGCTGGTCTATAACTATATATAACTATCTGGCCTGTCTGCCCTATCTGGCCTGTCTGTCCTTTCCTCTGTGTGACGTCAGGGCTGGTTTATAACTCTATATAACTATCTGGCCTGTCTGTCCTATCTGGCCTGTCTGTCCTTTCCTCTGTGTGACGTCAGGGCTGGTTTATAACTCTATATAACTATTGGGCCTGTCTGGCCTATCTGGCTTGTCTGTCCTTTCCTCTGTGTGACGTCAGGGCTGGTTTATAACTCTATATAACTATCTGGCCTGTCTGTCCTGTCTGGCCTGTCTGTCCTGTCTGGCCTGTCTGTCCTTTCCTCTGTGTGACGTCAGGGCAGGTCTATAACTCTATATAACTATCTGGCCTGTCTGTCCTTTCCTCTGTGTGACTTCAGGGCTGGTTTATAACTCTATATAACTATCTGGCCTGTCTGTCCTATCTGGCCTGCCTGTCCTTTCCTCTGTGTGACGTCAGGGCTGGTTTATAACTCTATATAACTATCTGGCCTGTCAGTCCTGTCTGGACTGTCTGTCCTGTCTGGCCTGTCTGTCCTTTCCTCTGTGTGATGTCAGGGCTGGTTTATAACTCTATATAACTATCTGGCCTGTGTGTCCTATCTGGCCTGTCTGTCCTATCCTCTGTGTGATGTCAGGGCTGGTCTATAACTCTATATAACTATCTGGCCTGTCTGTCCTATCTGGCCTGTCTGTCCTGTCTGGCCTGTCTGTCCTTTCCTCTGAGTGACGTCAGGGCTGGTTTATAACTCTATATAACAGTCTGGCCTGTCTATCCTTTCCTCTGTGTGACGTTAGTGCTGGTCTATAACTCTATATAACTATCTGGCCAGTCTGTCCTATCTGGCCTGTCTGTCCTATCCTCTGTGTGATGTCAGGGCTGGTTTATAACTCTATATAACTATCTGGCCTGTCTGTCCTATCTGGCCTGTCTGTCCTTTCCTCAGTGTGATGTCAGGGCTGGTCTATAACTCTATATAACTATCTGGCCTGTCTGTCCTATCTGGCCTGTCTGTCCTGTCTGAATTGTCTGTCCTTTCCTCTTTGTGATGTCTGGGCTGGTCTATAACTCTATATAACTATCTGGCCTGTCTGTCCTGTCTGGCCTGTCGGACCTTTCCTCTGTGTGACGTCAGGTCTGGTCTATAACTCTATATAACTATCTGGCCTGTCTGTCCTATCTGGCCTGTCTGTCCTTTCTGGCCTGTCTGTCCTTTCCTCTGTGTGACGTCAGGTCTGGTCTATAACTCTATATAACTATCTGGCCTGTCTGTCCTATCTGGCCTGTCTGTCCTTTCCTCTGTGTGACGTCAGGGCTGGTTTATAACTCTATATAACTATCTGGCCTGTCTGTCCTTTCCTCTGTGTGACGTAAGGGCTGGTCTATAACTATATATAACTATCTGGCCTGTCTGCCCTATCTGGCCTGTCTGTCCTTTCCTCTGTGTGACGTCAGGGCTGGTTTATAACTCTATATAACTATCTGGCCTGTCTGTCCTTTCCTCTGTGTGACGTAAGGGCTGGTCTATAACTATATATAACTATCTGGCCTGTCTGCCCTATCTGGCCTGTCTGTCCTTTCCTCTGTGTGACGTCAGGGCTGGTTTATAACTCTATATAACTATCTGGCCTGTCTGTCCTATCTGGCCTGTCTGTCCTTTCCTCTGTGTGACGTCAGGGCTGGTTTATAACTCTATATAACTATTGGGCCTGTCTGGCCTATCTGGCTTGTCTGTCCTTTCCTCTGTGTGACGTCAGGGCTGGTTTATAACTCTATATAACTATCTGGCCTGTCTGTCCTGTCTGGCCTGTCTGTCCTGTCTGGCCTGTCTGTCCTTTCCTCTGTGTGACGTCAGGGCAGGTCTATAACTCTATATAACTATCTGGCCTGTCTGTCCTTTCCTCTGTGTGACTTCAGGGCTGGTTTATAACTCTATATAACTATCTGGCCTGTCTGTCCTATCTGGCCTGCCTGTCCTTTCCTCTGTGTGACGTCAGGGCTGGTTTATAACTCTATATAACTATCTGGCCTGTCAGTCCTGTCTGGACTGTCTGTCCTGTCTGGCCTGTCTGTCCTTTCCTCTGTGTGATGTCAGGGCTGGTTTATAACTCTATATAACTATCTGGCCTGTGTGTCCTATCTGGCCTGTCTGTCCTATCCTCTGTGTGATGTCAGGGCTGGTCTATAACTCTATATAACTATCTGGCCTGTCTGTCCTATCTGGCCTGTCTGTCCTGTCTGGCCTGTCTGTCCTTTCCTCTGAGTGACGTCAGGGCTGGTTTATAACTCTATATAACAGTCTGGCCTGTCTATCCTTTCCTCTGTGTGACGTTAGTGCTGGTCTATAACTCTATATAACTATCTGGCCAGTCTGTCCTATCTGGCCTGTCTGTCCTATCCTCTGTGTGATGTCAGGGCTGGTTTATAACTCTATATAACTATCTGGCCTGTCTGTCCTATCTGGCCTGTCTGTCCTTTCCTCAGTGTGATGTCAGGGCTGGTCTATAACTCTATATAACTATCTGGCCTGTCTGTCCTATCTGGCCTGTCTGTCCTGTCTGAATTGTCTGTCCTTTCCTCTTTGTGATGTCTGGGCTGGTCTATAACTCTATATAACTATCTGGCCTGTCTGTCCTGTCTGGCCTGTCGGACCTTTCCTCTGTGTGACGTCAGGTCTGGTCTATAACTCTATATAACTATCTGGCCTGTCTGTCCTATCTGGCCTGTCTGTCCTTTCTGGCCTGTCTGTCCTTTCCTCTGTGTGACGTCAGGTCTGGTCTATAACTCTATATAACTATCTGGCCTGTCTGTCCTATCTGGCCTGTCTGTCCTTTCCTCTGTGTGACGTCAGGGCTGGTTTATAACTCTATATAACTATCTGGCCTGTCTGTCCTTTCCTCTGTGTGACGTAAGGGCTGGTCTATAACTATATATAACTATCTGGCCTGTCTGCCCTATCTGGCCTGTCTGTCCTTTCCTCTGTGTGACGTCAGGGCTGGTTTATAACTCTATATAACTATCTGGCCTGTCTGTCCTGTCTGGCCTGTCTGTCCTGTCTGAATTGTCTGTCCTTTCCTCTTTGTGATGTCTGGGCTGGTCTATAACTCTATATAACTATCTGGCCTGTCTGTCCTGTCTGGCCTGTCGGACCTTTCCTCTGTGTGACGTCAGGGCAGGTCTATAACTTTATATAACTATCTGGCCTGTCTGTCCTTTCCTCTGTGTGACGTCAGGGCTGGTTTATAACTCTATATAACTATCTGGCCTGTCTGTCCTATCTGGCCTGTCTGTCCTTTCCTCTGTGTGACGTCAGGGCTGGTTTATAACTCTATATAACTATCTGGCCTGTCTGTCCTGTCTGGCCTGTCTGGCCTGTCTGGCCTGTCTGTCCTTTCCTCTGTGTGACGTCAGGGCAGGTCAATAACTCTATATAACTATCTGGCCTGTCTGTCCTTTCCTCTGTGTGACGTAAGGGCTGGTCTATAACTCTATATAACTATCTGGCCTGTCTGGCCTATCTGGCCTGTCTGTCCTTTCCTCTGTGTGACGTCAGGGCTGGTCTATAACTCTATATAACTATCTGGCCTGTCTGTCCTATCTGGCCTGTCTGTCCTTTCTTCTGTGTGACGTCAGGGCTGGTTTATAACTCTATATAACTATCTGGCCTGTCTGTCCTGTCTGGCCTGTCTGTCCTTTCCTCAGTGTGACGTCAGGGCAGGTCTATATAACTCTATATAACTATCTGGCCTGTCTGTCCTATCTGGCCTGTCTGTCCTTTCCTCTGTGTGACGTCAGGTCTGGTCTATAACTCTATATAACTATCTGGCCTGTCTGTCCTATCTGGCCTGTCTGTCCTGTCAGGCCTGTCTGTCCTTTCCTCTGTGTGATGTCAGCGCTGGTCTATAACTCTATATAACTATCTGGCCTGTCTGTCCTATCTGGCCTGTCTGTCCTGTCTGGCCTGTCGGTCCTTTCCTCTGCGTGACGTCAGGGCTGGTTTATAACTCTATATAACTATCTGGCCTGTCTGTCCTATCTGGCCTGTCTGTCCTTTCCTCTGTGTGACGTCAGGGCTGGTTTATAACTCTATATAACTATCTGGCCTGTCTGGCCTATCTGGCCTGTCTGTCCTTTCCTCTGTGTGACGTCAGGGCTGGTTTATAACTCTATATAACTATCTGGCCTGTCTGTCCTGTCTGGCCTGTCTGTCCTGTCTGGCCTGTCTGTCCTTTCCTCTGTGTGACGTCAGGGCAGGTCTATAACTCTATATAACTATCTGGCCTGTCTGTCCTTTCCTCAGTGTGACTTCAGGGCTGGTTTATAACTCTATATAACTATCTGGCCTGTCTGGCCTATCTGGCCTGCCTGTCCTTTCCTCTGTGTGACGTCAGGGCTGGTTTATAACTCTATATAACTATCTGGCCTGTCTGTCCTGTCTGGAATGTCTGTCCTGTCTGGCCTGTCTGTCCTTTCCTCTGTGTGACATCAGGGCAGGTCTATAACTCTATATAACTATCTGGCCTGTCTGTCCTTTCCTCTGTGTGACGTAAGGGCTGGTCTATAACTCTATATAACTATCTGGCCTGTCTGGCCTATCTGGCCTGTCTGTCCTTTCCTCTGTGTGACGTCAGGGCTGGTCTATAACTCTATAACACTATCTGGCGTGTCTGTCCTATCTGGCCTGTCTGTCCTTTCTTCTGTGTGACGTCAGGGCTGGTTTATAACTCTATATAACTATCTGGCCTGTCTGTCCTGTCTGGCCTGTCTGTCCTGTCTGGCCTGTCTGTCCTTTCCTCTGTGTGACGTCAGGGCAGGTTTATAACTCTATATAACTATCTGGCCTGTCTGTCCTATCTGGCCTGTCTGTCCTTTCCTCTGTGTGACGTCAGGGCTGGTTTATAACTCTATATAACTATCTGGCCTGTCTGGCCTATCTGGCCTGTCTGTCCTTTCCTCTGTGTGACGTCAGGGCAGGTCTATAACTCTATATAACTATCTGGCCTGTCTGTCCTTTCCTCTGTGTGACTTCAGGGCTGGTTTATAACTCTATATAACTATCTGGCCTGTCTGTCCTGTCTGGCCTGTCTGTCCTGTCTGGCCTGTCTGTCCTTTCCTCTGTGTGATGTCAGGGCTGGTCTATAACTCTATATAACTATGTGGCCTGTCTGTTCTATCTGGCCTGTCTGTCCTTTCCTCTGTGTGACGTCAGGGCTGGTTTATAACTCTATATAACTATCTGGCCTGTCTGTCCTATCTGGCCTGTCTGTCCTTTCCTCTGTGTGACGTCAGGGCTGGTTTATAACTCTATATAACTATCTGGCCTGTCTGTCCTGTCTGGCCTGTCTGTCCTGTCTGGCCTGTCTGTCCTTTCCTCTGTGTGACGTCAGGGCAGGTCTATAACTCTATATAACTATCTGGCCTGTCTGTCCTTTCCTCTGTGTGACGTAAGGGCTGGTCTATAACTATATATAACTATCTGACATGTCTGTCCAATCTGGCCTGTCTGTCCTTTCCTCTGTGTGACGTCAGGGCAGGTCTATAACTCTATATAACTATCTGGCCTGTCTGCCCTATCTGGCCTGTCTGTCCTTTCCTCTGTGTGACGTCAGGGCTGGTTTATAACTCTATATAACTATCTGGCCTGTCTGTCCTGTCTGGCCTGTCTGTCCTGTCTGGCCTGTCTGTCCTTTCCTCTGTGTGACGTCAGGGCAGGTCTATAACTCTATATAACTATCTGGCCTGTCTGTCCTTTCCTCTGTGTGACTTCAGGGCTGGTTTATAACTCTATATAACTATCTGGCCTGTCTGTCCTATCTGGCCTGCCTGTCCTTTCCTCTGTGTGACGTCAGGGCTGGTTTATAACTCTATATAACTATCTGGCCTGTCTGTCCTGTCTGGAATGTCTGTACTGTCTGGCCTGTCTGTCCTTTCCTCTGTGTGACATCAGGGCAGGTCTATAACTCTATATAACTATCTGGCCTGTCTGTCCTTTCCTCTGTGTGACGTAAGGGCTGGTCTATAACTCTATATAACTATCTGGCCTGTCTGGCCTATCTGGCCTGTCTGTCCTTTCCTCTGTGTGACGTCAGGGCTGGTCTATAACTCTATAACACTATCTGGCGTGTCTGTCCTATCTGGCCTGTCTGTCCTTTCTTCTGTGTGACGTCAGGGCTGGTTTATAACTCTATATAACTATCTGGCCTGTCTGTCCTGTCTGGCCTGTCTGTCCTGTCTGGCCTGTCTGTCCTTTCCTCTGTGTGACGTCAGGGCAGGTTTATAACTCTATATAACTATCTGGCCTGTCTGTCCTATCTGGCCTGTCTGTCCTTTCCTCTGTGTGACGTCAGGGCTGGTTTATAACTCTATATAACTATCTGGCCTGTCTGGCCTATCTGGCCTGTCTGTCCTTTCCTCTGTGTGACGTCAGGGCTGGTTTATAACTCTATATAACTATCTGGCCTGTCTGTCCTGTCTGGCCTGTCTGTCCTGTCTGGCCTGTCTGTCCTTTCCTCTGTGTGACGTCAGGGCAGGTCTATAACTCTATATAACTATCTGGCCTGTCTGTCCTTTCCTCTGTGTGACTTCAGGGCTGGTTTATAACTCTATATAACTATCTGGCCAGTCTGTCCTATCTGGCCTGTCTGTCCTATCCTCTGTGTGATGTCAGGGCTGGTTTATAACTCTATATAACTATCTGGCCTGTCTGTCCTATCTGGCCTGTCTGTCCTTTCCTCAGTGTGACGTCAGGGCTGGTTTATAACTCTATTTAACTATCTGGCCTGTCTGTCCTATCTGGCCTGTCTGTCCTTTCCTCTGTGTGACGTCAGGGCAGGTCTATAACTCTATATAACTCTCTGGCCTGTCTGTCCTATCTGGCCTGTCTGTCCTTTCCTCTGTGTGACGTCAGGGCTGGTCTATAACTCTATATAACTATGTGGCCTGTCTGTCCTATCTGGCCTGTCTGTCCTTTCCTCTGTGTGACGTCAGGGCTGGTTTATAACTCTATATAACTATCTGGCCTGTCTGTCCTATCTGGCCTGTCTGTCCTTTCCTCTGTTTGACGTCAGGGCTGGTTTATAACTCTATATAACTATCTGGCCTGTCTGTCCTGTCTGGCCTGTCTGTCCTGTCTGGCCTGTCTGTCCTTTCCTCTGTGTGACGTCAGGGCAGGTCTATAACTCTATATAACTATCTGGCCTGTCTGTCCTTTCCTCTGTGTGACGTAAGGGCTGGTCTATAACTATATATAACTATCTGACATGTCTGTCCAATCTGGCCTGTCTGTCCTTTCCTCTGTGTGACGTCAGGGCAGGTCTATAACTCTATATAACTATCTGGCCTGTCTGCCCTATCTGGCCTGTCTGTCCTTTCCTCTGTGTGACGTCAGGGCTGGTTTATAACTCTATATAACTATCTGGCCTGTCTGTCCTGTCTGGCCTGTCTGTCCTGTCTGAATTGTCTGTCCTTTCCTCTTTGTGATGTCAGGGCTGGTCTATAACTCTATATAACTATCTGGCCTGTCTGTCCTGTCTGGCCTGTCGGACCTTTCCTCTGTGTGACGTCAGGGCAGGTCTATAACTTTATATAACTATCTGGCCTGTCTGTCCTTTCCTCTGTGTGACGTCAGGGCTGGTTTATAACTCTATATAACTATCTGGCCTGTCTGTCCTATCTGGCCTGTCTGTCCTTTCCTCTGTGTGACGTCAGGGCTGGTTTATAACTCTATATAACTATCTGGCCTGTCTGTCCTGTCTGGCCTGTCTGGCCTGTCTGTCCTTTCCTCTGTGTGACGTCAGGGCAGGTCTGTAACTCTATATAACTATCTGGCCTGTCTGTCCTTTCCTCTGTGTGACGTAAGGGCTGGTCTATAACTCTATATAACTATCTGGCCTGTCTGTCCTATCTGGCCTGTCTGTCCTTTCTTCTGTGTGACGTCAGGGCTGGTTTATAACTCTATATAACTATCTGGCCTGTCTGTCCTGTCTGGCCTGTCTGTCCTTTCCTCTGTGTGATGTCAGGGCTGGTCTATAACTCTATATAACTATCTGGCCTGTCTGTCCTATCTGGCCTGTCTGTCCTTTCCTCTGTGTGACGTCAGGGCAGGTCTATATAACTCTATATAACTATCTGGCCTGTCTGTCCTATCTGGCCTGTCTGTCCTTTCCTCTGTGTGACGTCAGGGCAGGTCTATAACTCTATATAACTATCTGGCCTGTCTGTCCTATCTGGCCTGTCTGTCCTTTCCTCTGTGTGACGTCAGGTCTGGTCTATAACTCTATATAACTATCTGGCCTGTCTGTCCTATCTGGCCTGTCTGTCCTGTCAGGCCTGTCTGTCCTTTCCTCTGTGTGATGTCAGCGCTGGTCTATAACTCTATATAACTATCTGGCCTGTCTGTCCTATCTGGCCTGTCTGTCCTGTCTGGCCTGTCGGTCCTTTCCTCTGCGTGACGTAAGGGCTGGTCTATAACTCTATATAACTATCTGGCCTGTCTGTCCTATCTGGCCTGTCTGTCCTTTCCTCTGTGTGACGTCAGGGCTGGTTTATAACTCTATATAACTATCTGGCCTGTCTGGCCTATCTGGCCTGTCTGTCCTTTCCTCTGTGTGACGTCAGGGCTGGTTTATAACTCTATATAACTATCTGGCCTGTCTGTCCTGTCTGGCCTGTCTGTCCTTTCCTCTGTGTGACGTCAGGGCTGGTTTATAACTCTATATAACTATCTGGCCTGTCTGGCCTATCTGGCCTGTCTGTCCTTTCCTCTGTGTGACGTCAGGGCTGGTTTATAACTCTATATAACTATCTGACCTGTCTGTCCTTTCCTCTGTGTGACTTCAGGGCTGGTTTATAACTCTATACAACTATCTGGCCTGTCTATCCTATCTGGCCTGTCTGTCCTATCCTCTGTGTGATGTCAGGGCTGGTTTATAACTCTATATAACTATCTGGCCTGTCTGTCCTATCTGTCCTGTCTGTCCTTTCCTCAGTGTGACGTCAGGGCTGGTCTATAACTCTATATAACTATGTGGCCTGTCTGTCCTATCTGGCCTGTCTGTCCTTTCCTCTGTGTGACGTCAGGGCTGGTTTATAACTCTATATAACTATCTGGCCTGTCTGTCCTATCTGGCCTGTCTTTCCTTTCCTCTGTGTGACGTCAGGGCTGGTTTATAACTCTATATAACTATCTGGCCTGTCTGTCCTGTCTGGCCTGTCTGTCCTGTCTGGCCTGTCTGTCCTTTCCTCTGTGTGACGTCAGGGCAGGTCTATAACTCTATATAACTATCTGGCCTGTCTGTCCTTTCCTCTGTGTGACGTAAGGGCTGGTCTATAACTATATATAATTATCTGACATGTCTGTCCTATCTGGCCTCTCTGTCCTTTCCTCTGTGTGACGTCAGGGCAGGTCTATAACTCTATATAACTATCTGGCCTGTCTGCCCTATCTGGCCTGTCTGTCCTTTCCTCTGTGTGACGTCAGGGCTGGTTTATAACTCTATATAACTATCTGGCCTGTCTGTCCTGTCTGGCCTGTCTGTCCTGTCTGAATTGTCTGTCCTTTCCTCTTTGTGATGTCAGGGCTGGTCTATAACTCTATATAACTATCTGGCCTGTCTGTCCTGTCTGGCCTGTCGGACCTTTCCTCTGTGTGACGTCAGGGCAGGTCTATAACTTTATATAACTATCTGGCCTGTCTGTCCTTTCCTCTGTGTGACGTCAGGGCTGGTTTATAACTCTATATAACTATCTGGCCTGTCTGTCCTATCTGGCCTATCTGTCCTTTCCTCTGTGTGACGTCAGGGCTGGTTTATAACTCTATATAACTATCTGGCCTGTCTGTCCTGTCTGGCCTGTCTGGCCTGTCTGGCCTGTCTGTCCTTTCCTCTGTGTGACGTCAGGGCAGGTCTATAACTCTATATAACTATCTGGCCTGTCTGTCCTTTCCTCTGTGTGACGTAAGGGCTGGTCTATAACTTTATATAACTATCTGGCCTGTCTGTCCTTTCCTCTGTGTGACGTCAGGGCTGGTTTATAACTCTATATAACTATCTGGCCTGTCTGTCCTATCTGGCCTATCTGTCCTTTCCTCTGTGTGACGTCAGGGCTGGTTTATAACTCTATATAACTATCTGGCCTGTCTGTCCTGTCTGGCCTGTCTGGCCTGTCTGGCCTGTCTGTCCTTTCCTCTGTGTGACGTCAGGGCAGGTCTATAACTCTATATAACTATCTGGCCTGTCTGTCCTTTCCTCTGTGTGACGTAAGGGCTGGTCTATAACTCTATATAACTATCTGGCCTGTCTGGCCTATCTGGCCTGTCTGTCCTTTCCTCTGTGTGACGTCAGGGCTGGTCTATAACTCTATATAACTATCTGGCCTGTCTGTCCTATCTGGCCTGTCTGTCCTTTCTTCTGTGTGACGTCAGGGCTGGTTTATAACTCTATATAACTATCTGGCCTGTCTGTCCTGTCTGGCCTGTCTGTCCTTTCCTCTGTGTGACGTCAGGGCAGGTCTATATAACTCTATATAACTATCTGGCCTGTCTGTCCTATCTGGCCTGTCTGTCCTTTCCTCTGTGTGACGTCAGGGCAGGTCTATAACTCTATATAACTATCTGGCCTGTCTGTCCTATCTGGCCTGTCTGTCCTTTCCTCTGTGTGACGTCAGGTCTGGTCTATAACTCTATATAACTATCTGGCCTGTCTGTCCTATCTGGCCTGTCTGTCCTGTCAGGCCTGTCTGTCCTTTCCTCTGTGTGATGTCAACGCTGGTCTATAACTCTATATAACTATCTGGCCTGTCTGTCCTATCTGGCCTGTCTGTCCTGTCTGGCCTGTCGGTCCTTTCCTCTGCGTGACGTCAGGGCTGGTTTATAACTCTATATAACTATCTGGCCTGTCTGTCCTATCTGGCCTGTCTGTCCTTTCCTCTGTGTGACGTCAGGGCTGGTTTATAACTCTATATAACTATCTGGCCTGTCTGGCCTATCTGGCCTGTCTGTCCTTTCCTCTGTGTGACGTCAGGGCTGGTTTATAACTCTATATAACTATCTGGCCTGTCTGTCCTGTCTGGCCTGTCTGTCCTGTCTGGCCTGTCTGTCCTTTCCTCTGTGTGACATCAGGGCAGGTCTATAACTCTATATAACTATCTGGCCTGTCTGTCCTGTCTGGCCTGTCTGTCCTGTCTGGCCTGTCTGTCCTTTCCTCTGTGTGATGTCAGGGCTGGTCTATAACTCTATATAACTATCTGGCCTGTCTGTCCTTTCCTCTGTGTGACGTCAGGGCAGGTCTATATAACTCTATATAACTATCTGGCCTGTCTGTCCTATCTGGCCTGTCTGTCCTTTCCTCTGTGTGACGTCAGGGCAGGTCTATAACTCTATATAACTATCTGGCCTGTCTGTCCTATCTGGCCTGTCTGTCCTTTCCTCTGTGTGACGTCAGGTCTGGTCTATAACTCTATATAACTATCTGGCCTGTCTGTCCTATCTGGCCTGTCTGTCCTGTCAGGCCTGTCTGTCCTTTCCTCTGTGTGATGTCAGCGCTGGTCTATAACTCTATATAACTATCTGGCCTGTCTGTCCTATCTGGCCTGTCTGTCCTGTCTGGCCTGTCGGTCCTTTCCTCTGCGTGACGTCAGGGCTGGTTTATAACTCTATATAACTATCTGGCCTGTCTGTCCTATCTGGCCTGTCTGTCCTTTCCTCAGTGTGACGTCAGGGCTGGTCTATAACTCTATATAACTATGTGGCCTGTCTGTCCTATCTGGCCTGTCTGTCCTTTCCTCTGTGTGACGTCAGGGCTGGTTTATAACTCTATATAACTATCTGGCCTGTCTGTCCTATCTGGCCTGTCTTTCCTTTCCTCTGTGTGACGTCAGGGCTGGTTTATAACTCTATATAACTATCTGGCCTGTCTGTCCTGTCTGGCCTGTCTGTCCTGTCTGGCCTGTCTGTCCTTTCCTCTGTGTGACGTCAGGGCAGGTCTATAACTCTATATAACTATCTGGCCTGTCTGTCCTTTCCTCTGTGTGACGTAAGGGCTGGTCTATAACTATATATAATTATCTGACATGTCTGTCCTATCTGGCCTCTCTGTCCTTTCCTCTGTGTGACGTCAGGGCAGGTCTATAACTCTATATAACTATCTGGCCTGTCTGCCCTATCTGGCCTGTCTGTCCTTTCCTCTGTGTGACGTCAGGGCTGGTTTATAACTCTATATAACTATCTGGCCTGTCTGTCCTGTCTGGCCTGTCTGTCCTGTCTGAATTGTCTGTCCTTTCCTCTTTGTGATGTCAGGGCTGGTCTATAACTCTATATAACTATCTGGCCTGTCTGTCCTGTCTGGCCTGTCGGACCTTTCCTCTGTGTGACGTCAGGGCAGGTCTATAACTTTATATAACTATCTGGCCTGTCTGTCCTTTCCTCTGTGTGACGTCAGGGCTGGTTTATAACTCTATATAACTATCTGGCCTGTCTGTCCTATCTGGCCTATCTGTCCTTTCCTCTGTGTGACGTCAGGGCTGGTTTATAACTCTATATAACTATCTGGCCTGTCTGTCCTGTCTGGCCTGTCTGGCCTGTCTGGCCTGTCTGTCCTTTCCTCTGTGTGACGTCAGGGCAGGTCTATAACTCTATATAACTATCTGGCCTGTCTGTCCTTTCCTCTGTGTGACGTAAGGGCTGGTCTATAACTCTATATAACTATCTGGCCTGTCTGGCCTATCTGGCCTGTCTGTCCTTTCCTCTGTGTGACGTCAGGGCTGGTCTATAACTCTATATAACTATCTGGCCTGTCTGTCCTATCTGGCCTGTCTGTCCTTTCTTCTGTGTGACGTCAGGGCTGGTTTATAACTCTATATAACTATCTGGCCTGTCTGTCCTGTCTGGCCTGTCTGTCCTTTCCTCTGTGTGACGTCAGGGCAGGTCTATATAACTCTATATAACTATCTGGCCTGTCTGTCCTATCTGGCCTGTCTGTCCTTTCCTCTGTGTGACGTCAGGGCAGGTCTATAACTCTATATAACTATCTGGCCTGTCTGTCCTATCTGGCCTGTCTGTCCTTTCCTCTGTGTGACGTCAGGTCTGGTCTATAACTCTATATAACTATCTGGCCTGTCTGTCCTATCTGGCCTGTCTGTCCTGTCAGGCCTGTCTGTCCTTTCCTCTGTGTGATGTCAACGCTGGTCTATAACTCTATATAACTATCTGGCCTGTCTGTCCTATCTGGCCTGTCTGTCCTGTCTGGCCTGTCGGTCCTTTCCTCTGCGTGACGTCAGGGCTGGTTTATAACTCTATATAACTATCTGGCCTGTCTGTCCTATCTGGCCTGTCTGTCCTTTCCTCTGTGTGACGTCAGGGCTGGTTTATAACTCTATATAACTATCTGGCCTGTCTGGCCTATCTGGCCTGTCTGTCCTTTCCTCTGTGTGACGTCAGGGCTGGTTTATAACTCTATATAACTATCTGGCCTGTCTGTCCTGTCTGGCCTGTCTGTCCTGTCTGGCCTGTCTGTCCTTTCCTCTGTGTGACATGAGGGCAGGTCTATAACTCTATATAACTATCTGGCCTGTCTGTCCTGTCTGGCCTGTCTGTCCTGTCTGGCCTGTCTGTCCTTTCCTCTGTGTGATGTCAGGGCTGGTCTATAACTCTATATAACTATCTGGCCTGTCTGTCCTTTCCTCTGTGTGACGTCAGGGCAGGTCTATATAACTCTATATAACTATCTGGCCTGTCTGTCCTATCTGGCCTGTCTGTCCTTTCCTCTGTGTGACGTCAGGGCAGGTCTATAACTCTATATAACTATCTGGCCTGTCTGTCCTATCTGGCCTGTCTGTCCTTTCCTCTGTGTGACGTCAGGTCTGGTCTATAACTCTATATAACTATCTGGCCTGTCTGTCCTATCTGGCCTGTCTGTCCTGTCAGGCCTGTCTGTCCTTTCCTCTGTGTGATGTCAGCGCTGGTCTATAACTCTATATAACTATCTGGCCTGTCTGTCCTATCTGGCCTGTCTGTCCTGTCTGGCCTGTCGGTCCTTTCCTCTGCGTGACGTCAGGGCTGGTTTATAACTCTATATAACTATCTGGCCTGTCTGTCCTATCTGGCCTGTCTGTCCTTTCCTCTGTGTGACGTCAGGGCTGGTTTATAACTCTATATAACTATCTGGCCTGTCTGGCCTATCTGGCCTGTCTGTCCTTTCCTCTGTGTGACGTCAGGGCTGGTTTATAACTCTATATAACTATCTGGCCTGTCTGTCCTGTCTGGCCTGTCTGTCCTGTCTGGCCTGTCTGTCCTTTCCTCTGTGTGACGTCAGGGCAGGTCTATAACTCCATATAACTATCTGGCCTGTCTGTCCTTTCCTCTGTGTGACTTCAGGGCTGGTTTATAACTCTATATAACTATCTGGCCTGTCTGTCCTATCTGGCCTGCCTGTCCTTTCCTCTGTGTGACGTCAGGGCTGGTTTATAACTCTATATAACTATCTGGCCTGTCTGTCCTATCTGGCCTGTCTGTCCTGTCTGGCCTGTCGGTCCTTTCCTCTGCGTGACGTCAGGGCTGGTTTATAACTCTATATAACTATCTGGCCTGTCTGTCCTATCTGGCCTGTCTGTCCTTTCCTCTGTGTGACGTCAGGGCTGGTTTATAACTCTATATAACTATCTGGCCTGTCTGGCCTATCTGGCCTGTCTGTCCTTTTCTCTGTGTGACGTCAGGGCTGGTTTATAACTCTATATAACTATCTGGCCTGTCTGTCCTGTCTGGCCTGTCTGTCCTGTCTGGCCTGTCTGTCCTTTCCTCTGTGTGACGTCAGGGCAGGTCTATAACTCTATATAACTATCTGGCCTGTCTGTCCTTTCCTCTGTGTGACTTCAGGGCTGGTTTATAACTCTATATAACTATCTGGCCTGTCTGTCCTATCTGGCCTGCCTGTCCTTTCCTCTGTGTGACGTCAGGGCTGGTTTATAACTCTATATAACTATCTGGCCTGTCTGTCCTGTCTGGAATGTCTGTCCTGTCTGGCCTGTCTGTCCTTTCCTCTGTGTGACATCAGGGCAGGTCTATAACTCTATATAACTATCTGGCCTGTCTGTCCTTTCCTCTGTGTGACGTAAGGGCTGGTCTATAACTCTATATAACTATCTGGCCTGTCTGGCCTATCTGGCCTGTCTGTCCTTTCTTCTGTGTGACGTCAGGGCTGGTTTATAACTCTATATAACTATCTGGCCTGTCTGTCCTGTCTGGCCTGTCTGTCCTGTCTGGCCTGTCTGTCCTTTCCTCTGTGTGACGTCAGGGCAGGTTTATAACTCTATATAACATCTGGCCTGTCTGTCCTATCTGGCCTGTCTGTCCTTTCCTCTGTGTGACGTCAGGGCTAGTTTATAACTCTATATAACTATCTGGCCTGTCTGGCCTATCTGGCCTGTCTGCCCTTTCCTCTGTGTGACGTCAGGGCTGGTTTATAACTCTATATAACTATCTGGCCTGTCTGTCCTGTCTGGCCTGTCTGTCCTGTCTGGCCTGTCTGTCCTTTCCTCTGTGTGACGTCAGGGCAGGTCTATAACTCTATATAACTATCTGGCCTGTCTGTCCTTTCCTCTGTGTGACTTCAGGGCTGGTTTATAACTCTATATAACTATCTGGCCTGTCTGTCCTGTCTGGCCTGTCTGTCCTGTCTGGCCTGTCTGTCCTTTCCTCTGTGTGATGTCAGGGCTGGTCTATAACTCTATATAACTATCTGGCCTGTCTGTCCTATCTGGCCTGTCTGTCCTTTCCTCTGTGTGACGTCAGGGCTGGTTTATAACTCTATATAACTATCTGGCCTGTCTGTCCTGTCTGGCCTGTCTGTCCTGTCTGGCCTGTCTGTCCTTTCCTCTGTGTGATGTCAGGGCTGGTCTATAACTCTATATAACTATCTGGCCTGTCTGTCCTATCTGGCCTGTCTGTCCTTTCCTCTGTGTGACGTCAGGGCAGGTCTATATAACTCTATATAACTATCTGGCCTGTCTGTCCTATCTGGCCTGTCTGTCCTTTCCTCTGTGTGACGTCAGGGCAGGTCTATAACTCTATATAACTATCTGGCCTGTCTGTCCTATCTGGCCTGTCTGTCCTTTCCTCTCTGTGACGTCAGGTCTGGTCTATAACTCTATATAACTATCTGGCCTGTCTGTCCTATCTGGCCTGTCTGTCCTGTCAGGCCTGTCTGTCCTTTCCTCTGTGTGATGTCAGCGCTGGTCTATAACTCTATATAACTATCTGGCCTGTCTGTCCTATCTGGCCTGTCTGTCCTGTCTGGCCTGTCGGTCCTTTCCTCTGCGTGACGTCAGGGCTGGTTTATAACTCTATATAACTATCTGGCCTGTCTGTCCTATCTGGCCTGTCTGTCCTTTCCTCTGTGTGACGTCAGGGCTGGTTTATAACTCTTTTTAACTATCTGGCCTGTCTGGCCTATCTGGCCTGTCTGTCCTTTCCTCTGTGTGACGTCAGGGCTGGTTTATAACTCTATATAACTATCTGGCCTGTCTGTCCTGTCTGGCCTGTCTGTCCTGTCTGGCCTGTCTGTCCTTTCCTCTGTGTGACGTCAGGGCAGGTCTATAACTCTATATAACTATCTGGCCTGTCTGTCCTTTCCTCTGTGTGACTTCAGGGCTGGTTTATAACTCTATATAACTATCTGGCCTGTCTGTCCTATCTGGCCTGCCTGTCCTTTCCTCTGTGTGACGTCAGGGCTGGTTTATAACTCTATATAACTATCTGGCCTGTCTGTCCTATCTGGCCTGTCTGTCCTGTCTGGCCTGTCGGTCCTTTCCTCTGCGTGACGTCAGGGCTGGTTTATAACTCTATATAACTATCTGGCCTGTCTGTCCTATCTGGCCTGTCTGTCCTTTCCTCTGTGTGATGTCAGGGCTGGTTTATAACTCTATATAACTATCTGGCCTGTCTGGCCTATCTGGCCTGTCTGTCCTTTCCTCTGTGTGACGTCAGGGCTGGTTTATAACTCTATATAACTATCTGGCCTGTCTGTCCTGTCTGGCCTGTCTGTCCTGTCTGGCCTGTCTGTCCTTTCCTCTGTGTGACGTCAGGGCAGGTCTATAACTCTATATAACTATCTGGCCTGTCTGTCCTTTCCTCTGTGTGACTTCAGGGCTGGTTTATAACTCTATATAACTATCTGGCCTGTCTGTCCTATCTGGCCTGCCTGTCCTTTCCTCTGTGTGACGTCAGGGCTGGTTTATAACTCTATATAACTATCTGGCCTGTCTGTCCTGTCTGGAATGTCTGTCCTGTCTGGCCTGTCTGTCCTTTCCTCTGTGTGACATCAGGGCAGGTCTATAACTCTATATAACTATCTGGCCTGTCTGTCCTTTCCTCTGTGTGACGTAAGGGCTGGTCTATAACTCTATATAACTATCTGGCCTGTCTGGCCTATCTGGCCTGTCTGTCCTTTCTTCTGTGTGACGTCAGGGCTGGTTTATAACTCTATATAACTATCTGGCCTGTCTGTCCTGTCTGGCCTGTCTGTCCTGTCTGGCCTGTCTGTCCTTTCCTCTGTGTGACGTCAGGGCAGGTTTATAACTCTATATAACTATCTGGCCTGTCTGTCCTATCTGGCCTGTCTGTCCTTTCCTCTGTGTGACGTCAGGGCTGGTTTATAACTCTATATAACTATCTGGCCTGTCTGGCCTATCTGGCCTGTCTGTCCTTTCCTCTGTGTGACGTCAGGGCTGGTTTATAAATCTATATAACTATCTGGCCTGTCTGTCCTGTCTGGCCTGTCTGTCCTATCTGGCCTGTCTGTCCTTTCCTCTGTGTGACGTCAGGGCAGGTCTATAACTCTATATAACTATCTGGCCTGTCTGTCCTTTCCTCTGTGTGACTTCAGGGCTGTTTTATAACTCTATATAACTATCTGGCCTGTCTGTCCTGTCTGGCCTGTCTGTCCTGTCTGGCCTGTCTGTCCTTTCCTCTGTGTGATGTCAGGGCTGGTCTATAACTCTATATAACTATCTGGCCTGTCTGTCCTATCTGGCCTGTCTGTCCTTTCCTCTGTGTGACGTCAGGGCTGGTTTATAACTCTATATAACTATCTGGCCTGTCTGTCCTATCTGGCCTGTCTGTCCTTTCCTCTGTGTGACGTCAGGGCAGGTCTATATAACTCTATATAACTATCTGGCCTGTCTGTCCTATCTGGCCTGTCTGTCCTGTCTGGCCTGTCTGTCCTGTCTGGCCTGTCTGTCCTTTCCTCTGTGTGATGTCAGGGCTGGTCTATAACTCTATATAACTATCTGGCCTGTCTGTCCTATCTGGCCTGTCTGTCCTTTCCTCTGTGTGACGTCAGGGCAGGTCTATATAACTCTATATAACTATCTGGCCTGTCTGTCCTATCTGGCCTGTCTGTCCTTTCCTCTGTGTGACGTCAGGGCAGGTCTATAACTCTATATAACTATCTGGCCTGTCTGTCCTATCTGGCCTGTCTGTCCTTTCCTCTCTGTGACGTCAGGTCTGGTCTATAACTCTATATAACTATCTGGCCTGTCTGACCTATCTGGCCTGTCTGTCCTGTCAGGCCTGTCTGTCCTTTCCTCTGTGTGATGTCAGCGCTGGTCTATAACTCTATATAACTATCTGGCCTGTCTGTCCTATCTGGCCTGTCTGTCCTGTCTGGCCTGTCGGTCCTTTCCTCTGCGTGACGTCAGGGCTGGTTTATAACTCTATATAACTATCTGGCCTGTCTGTCCTATCTGGCCTGTCTGTCCTTTCCTCTGTGTGACGTCAGGGCTGGTTTATAACTCTATATAACTATCTGGCCTGTCTGGCCTATCTGGCCTGTCTGTCCTTTCCTCTGTGTGACGTCAGGGCTGGTTTATAACTCTATATAACTATCTGGCCTGTCTGTCCTGTCTGGCCTGTCTGTCCTGTCTGGCCTGTCTGTCCTTTCCTCTGTGTGACGTCAGGGCAGGTCTATAACTCTATATAACTATCTGGCCTGTCTGTCCTTTCCTCTGTGTGACTTCAGGGCTGGTTTATAACTCTATATAACTATCTGGCCTGTCTGTCCTATCTGGCCTAACTGTCCTTTCCTCTGTGTGACGTCAGGGTTGGTTTATAACTCTATATAACTATCTGGCCTGTCTGTCCTGTCTGGAATGTCTGTGCTGTCTGGCCTGTCTGTCCTTTCCTCTGTGTGACATCAGGGCAGGTCTATAACTCTATATAACTATCTGGCCTGTCTGTCCTTTCCTCTGTGTGACGTAAGGGCTGGTCTATAACTCTATGTAACTATCTGGCCTGTCTGGCCTATCTGGCCTGTCTGTCCTTTCCTCTGTGTGACGTCAGGGCTGGTCTATAACTCTATAACACTATCTGGCGTGTCTGTCCTATCTGGCCTGTCTGTCCTTTCTTCTGTGTGACGTCAGGGCTGGTTTATAACTCTATATAACTATCTGGCCTGTCTGTCCTGTCTGGCCTGTCTGTCCTGTCTGGCCTGTCTGTCCTTTCCTCTGTGTGATGTCAGGGCTGGTCTATAACTCTATATAACTATCTGGCCTGTCTGTCCTATCTGGCCTGTCTGTCCTGTCTGGCCTGTCGTTCCTTTCCTCTGTGTGACGTCAGGGCAGGTCTATAACTTTATATAACTATCTGGCCTGTCTGTCCTATCTGGCCTGTCTGTCCTTTCCTCTGTGTGACGTCAGGGCAGGTCTATAACTCTATATAACTATTGGGCCTGTCTGTCCTATCTGGCCTGTCTGTCCTTTCCTCTGTGTGACGTCAGGGCTGTTTTATAACTCTATATAACTATCTGGCCTGTCTGTCCTATCTGGCCTGTCTGTCCTTTCCACTGTGTGACGTCAGGGCTTGTTTATAACTCTATATAACTATCTGGCCTGTCTGTCCTTTCCTCTGTGTGACGTCAGGGCTGTTTTATAACTCTATATAACTATCTGGCCTGTCTGTCCTATCTGGCCTGTCTGTCCTTTCCACTGTGTGACGTCAGGGCTTGTTTATAACTCTATATAACTATCTGGCCTGTCTGTCCTGTCTGGCCTGTCTGGCCTGTCTGTCCTTTCCTCTGTGTGACGTCAGGGCAGGTCTATAACTCTATATAACTATCTGGCCTGTCTGTCCTTTCCTCTGTGTGACGTAAGGGCTGGTCTATAACTCTATATAACTATATGGCCTGTCTGGCCTATCTGGCCTGTCTGTCCTTTCCTCTGTGTGACGTCAGGGCTGGTCTATAACTCTATATAACTATCTGGCCTGTCTCTCCTATCTGGCCTGTCTGTCCTTTCTTCTGTGTGACGTCAGGGCTGGTTTATAACTCTATATAACTATCTGGCCTGTCTGTCCTATCTGGCCTGTCTGTCCTTTCCTCTGTGTGACGTCAGGGCAGGTCTATAACTCTATATAACTATCTGGCCTGTCTGTCCTATCTGGCCTGTCTGTCCTTTCCTCTGTGTGACGTCAGGTCTGGTCTATAACTCTATATAACTATTTGGCCTGTCTGTCCTATCTGACCTGTCTGTCCTGTCAGGCCTGTCTGTCCTTTCCTCTGTGTGATGTCAGCGCTGGTCTATAACTCTATATAACTATCTGGCCTGTCTGTCCTATCTGGCCTGTCTGTCCTGTCTGGCCTGTCGGTCCTTTCCTCTGCGTGACGTCAGGGCTGGTTTATAACTCTATATAACTATCTGGCCTGTCTGTCCTATCTGGCCTGTCTGTCCTTTCCTCTGTGTGACGTCAGGGCTGGTTTATAACTCTATATAACTATCTGGCCTGTCTGGCCTATCTGGCCTGTCTGTCCTTTCCTCTGTGTGACGTCAGGGCTGGTTTATAACTCTATATAACTATCTGGCCTGTCTGTCCTGTCTGGCCTGTCTGTCCTGTCTGGCCTGTCTGTCCTTTCCTCTGTGTGACGTCAGGGAAGGTCTATAACTCTATATAACTATCTGGCCTGTCTGTCCTTTCCTCTGTGTGACTTCAGGGCTGGTTTATAACTCTATATAACTATCTGGCCTGTCTGTCCTATCTGGCCTGTCTGTCCTTTCCTCTGTGTGACGTCAGGGCAGGTCTATAACTCTATATAACTATCTGGCCTGTCTGTCCTATCTGGCCTGTCTGTCCTTTCCTCTGTGTGACGTCAGGTCTGGTCTATAACTCTATATAACTATTTGGCCTGTCTGTCCTATCTGGCCTGTCTGTCCTATCTGGCCTGTCTGTCCTTTCCACTGTGTGACGTCAGGGCTTGTTTATAACTCTATATAACTATCTGGCCTGTCTGTCCTGTCTGGCCTGTCTGGCCTGTCTGTCCTTTCCTCTGTGTGACGTCAGGGCAGGTCTATAACTCTATATAACTATCTGGCCTGTCTGTCCTTTCCTCTGTGTGACGTAAGGGCTGGTCTATAACTCTATATAACTATATGGCCTGTCTGGCCTATCTGGCCTGTCTGTCCTTTCCTCTGTGTGACGTCAGGGCTGGTCTATAACTCTATATAACTATCTGGCCTGTCTCTCCTATCTGGCCTGTCTGTCCTTTCTTCTGTGTGACGTCAGGGCTGGTTTATAACTCTATATAACTATCTGGCCTGTCTGTCCTATCTGGCCTGTCTGTCCTTTCCTCTGTGTGACGTCAGGGCAGGTCTATAACTCTATATAACTATCTGGCCTGTCTGTCCTATCTGGCCTGTCTGTCCTTTCCTCTGTGTGACGTCAGGTCTGGTCTATAACTCTATATAACTATTTGGCCTGTCTGTCCTATCTGACCTGTCTGTCCTGTCAGGCCTGTCTGTCCTTTCCTCTGTGTGATGTCAGCGCTGGTCTATAACTCTATATAACTATCTGGCCTGTCTGTCCTATCTGGCCTGTCTGTCCTGTCTGGCCTGTCGGTCCTTTCCTCTGCGTGACGTCAGGGCTGGTTTATAACTCTATATAACTATCTGGCCTGTCTGTCCTATCTGGCCTGTCTGTCCTTTCCTCTGTGTGACGTCAGGGCTGGTTTATAACTCTATATAACTATCTGGCCTGTCTGGCCTATCTGGCCTGTCTGTCCTTTCCTCTGTGTGACGTCAGGGCTGGTTTATAACTCTATATAACTATCTGGCCTGTCTGTCCTTTCCTCTGTGTGATGTCAGCGCTGGTCTATAACTCTATATAACTATCTGGCCTGTCTGTCCTATCTGGCCTGTCTGTCCTGTCTGGCCTGTCGGTCCTTTCCTCTGCGTGACGTCAGGGCTGGTTTATAACTCTATATAACTATCTGGCCTGTCTGTCCTATCTGGCCTGTCTGTCCTTTCCTCTGTGTGACGTCAGGGCTGGTTTATAACTCTATATAACTATCTGGCCTGTCTGGCCTATCTGGCCTGTCTGTCCTTTCCTCTGTGTGACGTCAGGGCTGGTTTATAACTCTATATAACTATCTGGCCTGTCTGTCCTGTCTGGCCTGTCTGTCCTGTCTGGCCTGTCTGTCCTTTCCTCTGTGTGACGTCAGGGCAGGTCTATAACTCTATATAACTATCTGGCCTGTCTGTCCTTTCCTCTGTGTGACTTCAGGGCTGGTTTATAACTCTATATAACTATCTGGCCTGTCTGTCCTATCTGGCCTAACTGTCCTTTCCTCTGTGTGACGTCAGGGTTGGTTTATAACTCTATATAACTATCTGGCCTGTCTGTCCTGTCTGGAATGTCTGTGCTGTCTGGCCTGTCTGTCCTTTCCTCTGTGTGACATCAGGGCAGGTCTATAACTCTATATAACTATCTGGCCTGTCTGTCCTTTCCTCTGTGTGACGTAAGGGCTGGTCTATAACTCTATGTAACTATCTGGCCTGTCTGGCCTATCTGGCCTGTCTGTCCTTTCCTCTGTGTGACGTCAGGGCTGGTCTATAACTCTATAACACTATCTGGCGTGTCTGTCCTATCTGGCCTGTCTGTCCTTTCTTCTGTGTGACGTCAGGGCTGGTTTATAACTCTATATAACTATCTGGCCTGTCTGTCCTGTCTGGCCTGTCTGTCCTGTCTGGCCTGTCTGTCCTTTCCTCTGTGTGATGTCAGGGCTGGTCTATAACTCTATATAACTATCTGGCCTGTCTGTCCTATCTGGCCTGTCTGTCCTGTCTGGCCTGTCGTTCCTTTCCTCTGTGTGACGTCAGGGCAGGTCTATAACTTTATATAACTATCTGGCCTGTCTGTCCTATCTGGCCTGTCTGTCCTTTCCTCTGTGTGACGTCAGGGCAGGTCTATAACTCTATATAACTATTGGGCCTGTCTGTCCTATCTGGCCTGTCTGTCCTTTCCTCTGTGTGACGTCAGGGCTGTTTTATAACTCTATATAACTATCTGGCCTGTCTGTCCTATCTGGCCTGTCTGTCCTTTCCACTGTGTGACGTCAGGGCTTGTTTATAACTCTATATAACTATCTGGCCTGTCTGTCCTTTCCTCTGTGTGACGTCAGGGCTGTTTTATAACTCTATATAACTATCTGGCCTGTCTGTCCTATCTGGCCTGTCTGTCCTTTCCACTGTGTGACGTCAGGGCTTGTTTATAACTCTATATAACTATCTGGCCTGTCTGTCCTGTCTGGCCTGTCTGGCCTGTCTGTCCTTTCCTCTGTGTGACGTCAGGGCAGGTCTATAACTCTATATAACTATCTGGCCTGTCTGTCCTTTCCTCTGTGTGACGTAAGGGCTGGTCTATAACTCTATATAACTATATGGCCTGTCTGGCCTATCTGGCCTGTCTGTCCTTTCCTCTGTGTGACGTCAGGGCTGGTCTATAACTCTATATAACTATCTGGCCTGTCTCTCCTATCTGGCCTGTCTGTCCTTTCTTCTGTGTGACGTCAGGGCTGGTTTATAACTCTATATAACTATCTGGCCTGTCTGTCCTATCTGGCCTGTCTGTCCTTTCCTCTGTGTGACGTCAGGGCAGGTCTATAACTCTATATAACTATCTGGCCTGTCTGTCCTATCTGGCCTGTCTGTCCTTTCCTCTGTGTGACGTCAGGTCTGGTCTATAACTCTATATAACTATTTGGCCTGTCTGTCCTATCTGACCTGTCTGTCCTGTCAGGCCTGTCTGTCCTTTCCTCTGTGTGATGTCAGCGCTGGTCTATAACTCTATATAACTATCTGGCCTGTCTGTCCTATCTGGCCTGTCTGTCCTGTCTGGCCTGTCGGTCCTTTCCTCTGCGTGACGTCAGGGCTGGTTTATAACTCTATATAACTATCTGGCCTGTCTGTCCTATCTGGCCTGTCTGTCCTTTCCTCTGTGTGACGTCAGGGCTGGTTTATAACTCTATATAACTATCTGGCCTGTCTGGCCTATCTGGCCTGTCTGTCCTTTCCTCTGTGTGACGTCAGGGCTGGTTTATAACTCTATATAACTATCTGGCCTGTCTGTCCTGTCTGGCCTGTCTGTCCTGTCTGGCCTGTCTGTCCTTTCCTCTGTGTGACGTCAGGGAAGGTCTATAACTCTATATAACTATCTGGCCTGTCTGTCCTTTCCTCTGTGTGACTTCAGGGCTGGTTTATAACTCTATATAACTATCTGGCCTGTCTGTCCTATCTGGCCTGTCTGTCCTTTCCTCTGTGTGACGTCAGGGCAGGTCTATAACTCTATATAACTATCTGGCCTGTCTGTCCTATCTGGCCTGTCTGTCCTTTCCTCTGTGTGACGTCAGGTCTGGTCTATAACTCTATATAACTATTTGGCCTGTCTGTCCTATCTGGCCTGTCTGTCCTATCTGGCCTGTCTGTCCTTTCCACTGTGTGACGTCAGGGCTTGTTTATAACTCTATATAACTATCTGGCCTGTCTGTCCTGTCTGGCCTGTCTGGCCTGTCTGTCCTTTCCTCTGTGTGACGTCAGGGCAGGTCTATAACTCTATATAACTATCTGGCCTGTCTGTCCTTTCCTCTGTGTGACGTAAGGGCTGGTCTATAACTCTATATAACTATATGGCCTGTCTGGCCTATCTGGCCTGTCTGTCCTTTCCTCTGTGTGACGTCAGGGCTGGTCTATAACTCTATATAACTATCTGGCCTGTCTCTCCTATCTGGCCTGTCTGTCCTTTCTTCTGTGTGACGTCAGGGCTGGTTTATAACTCTATATAACTATCTGGCCTGTCTGTCCTATCTGGCCTGTCTGTCCTTTCCTCTGTGTGACGTCAGGGCAGGTCTATAACTCTATATAACTATCTGGCCTGTCTGTCCTATCTGGCCTGTCTGTCCTTTCCTCTGTGTGACGTCAGGTCTGGTCTATAACTCTATATAACTATTTGGCCTGTCTGTCCTATCTGACCTGTCTGTCCTGTCAGGCCTGTCTGTCCTTTCCTCTGTGTGATGTCAGCGCTGGTCTATAACTCTATATAACTATCTGGCCTGTCTGTCCTATCTGGCCTGTCTGTCCTGTCTGGCCTGTCGGTCCTTTCCTCTGCGTGACGTCAGGGCTGGTTTATAACTCTATATAACTATCTGGCCTGTCTGTCCTATCTGGCCTGTCTGTCCTTTCCTCTGTGTGACGTCAGGGCTGGTTTATAACTCTATATAACTATCTGGCCTGTCTGGCCTATCTGGCCTGTCTGTCCTTTCCTCTGTGTGACGTCAGGGCTGGTTTATAACTCTATATAACTATCTGGCCTGTCTGTCCTGTCTGGCCTGTCTGTCCTGTCTGGCCTGTCTGTCCTTTCCTCTGTGTGACGTCAGGGAAGGTCTATAACTCTATATAACTATCTGGCCTGTCTGTCCTTTCCTCTGTGTGACTTCAGGGCTGGTTTATAACTCTATATAACTATCTGGCCTGTCTGTCCTATCTGGCCTGTCTGTCCTTTCCTCTGTGTGACGTCAGGGCAGGTCTATAACTCTATATAACTATCTGGCCTGTCTGTCCTATCTGGCCTGTCTGTCCTTTCCTCTGTGTGACGTCAGGTCTGGTCTATAACTCTATATAACTATTTGGCCTGTCTGTCCTATCTGACCTGTCTGTCCTGTCATGCCTGTCTGTCCTTTCCTCTGTGTGATGTCAGCGCTGGTCTATAACTCTATATAACTATCTGGCCTGTCTGTCCTATCTGGCCTGTCTGTCCTGTCTGGCCTGTCGGTCCTTTCCTCTGCGTGACGTCAGGGCTGGTTTATAACTCTATATAACTATCTGGCCTGTCTGTCCTATCTGGCCTGTCTGTCCTTTCCTCTGTGTGACGTCAGGGCTGGTTTATAACTCTATATAACTATCTGGCCTGTCTGGCCTATCTGGCCTGTCTGTCCTTTCCTCTGTGTGACGTCAGGGCTGGTTTATAACTCTATATAACTATCTGGCCTGTCTGTCCTGTCTGGCCTGTCTGTCCTGTCTGGCCTGTCTGTCCTTTCCTCTGTGTGACGTCAGGGAAGGTCTATAACTCTATATAACTATCTGGCCTGTCTGTCCTTTCCTCTGTGTGACTTCAGGGCTGGTTTATAACTCTATATAACTATCTGGCCTGTCTGTCCTATCTGGCCTGCCTGTTCTTTCCTCTGTGTGACGTCAGGGCTGGTTTATAACTCTATATAACTATCTGGCCTGTCTGTCCTGTCTGGAATGTCTGTCCTGTCTGGCCTGTCTGTCCTTTCCTCTGTGTGACGTCAGGGCAGGTCTATAACTCTATATAACTATCTGGCCTGTCTGTCCTATCTGGCCTGTCTGTCCTGTCTGGCCTGTCGGTCCTTTCCTCTGTGTGACGTCAGGGCAGGTCTATAACTTTATATAACTATCTGGCCTGTCTGTCCTATCTGGCCTGTCTGTCCTTTCCTCTGTGTGATGTCAGGGCTGGTCTATAACTCTATATAACTATCTGGCCTGTCTGTCCTATCTGGCCTGTCTGTCCTGTCTGGCCTGTCGGTCCTTTCCTCTGTGTGACGTCAGGGCAGGTCTATAACTTTATATAACTATCTGGCCTGTCTGTCCTATCTGGCCTGTCTGTCATTTCCTCTGTGTGACGTCAGGGCAGGTCTATAACTCTATATAACTATTGGGCCTGTCTGTCCTATCTGGCCTGTCTGTCCTTTCCTCTGTGTGACGTCAGGGCTGTTTTATAACTCTATATAACTATCTGGCCTGTCTGTCCTATCTGGCCTGTCTGTCCTTTCCACTGTGTGACGTCAGGGCTTGTTTATAACTCTATATAACTATCTGGCCTGTCTGTCCTTTCCTCTGTGTGACGTCAGGGCTGTTTTATAACTCTATATAACTATCTGGCCTGTCTGTCCTATCTGGCCTGTCTGTCCTTTCCACTGTGTGACGTCAGGGCTTGTTTATAACTCTATATAACCATCTGGCCTGTCTGTCCTGTCTGGCCTGTCTGGCCCGTCTGTCCTTTCCTCTGTGTGACGTCAGGGCAGGTCTATAACTCTATATAACTATCTGGCCTGTCTGTCCTTTCCTCTGTGTGACGTAAGGGCTGGTCTATAACTCTATATAACTATATGGCCTGTCTGGCCTATCTGGCCTGTCTGTCCTTTCCTCTGTGTGACGTCAGGGCTGGTCTATAACTCTATATAACTATCTGGCCTGTCTGTCCTATCTGGCCTGTCAGTCCTGTCTGGCCTGTCGGTCCTTTCCTCTGTGTGACGTCAGGGCAGGTCTATAACTTTATATAACTATCTGGCCTTTCTGTCCTATCTGGCCTGTCTGTCCTTTCCTCTGTGTGACGTCAGGGCAGGTCTA
Organism: Oncorhynchus clarkii lewisi; assembly: GCF_045791955.1. Taxonomy (NCBI): domain Eukaryota; kingdom Metazoa; phylum Chordata; class Actinopteri; order Salmoniformes; family Salmonidae; genus Oncorhynchus; species Oncorhynchus clarkii. Next base: position 1,641,498 of record NC_092154.1, on the reverse strand, counting down.
TAACTCTATATAACTATCTGGCCTGTCTGTCCTTTCCTCTGTGTGACGTAAGGGCTGGTCTATAACTCTATATAAGTATATGGCCTGTCTGGCCTATCTGGCCTGTCTGTCCTTTCCTCTGTGTGACGTCAGGGCTGGTCTATAACTCTATATAACTATCTGGCCTGTCTGTCCTATCTGGCCTGTCTGTCCTTTCTTCTGTGTGACGTCAGGGCTGGTTTATAACTCTATATAACTATCTGGCCTGTCTGTCCTGTCTGGCCTGTCTGTCCTGTCTGGCTTGCCTGTCCTTTCCTCTGTGTGATGTCAGGGCTGGTCTATAACTCTATATAACTATCTGGTTTGTCTGTCCTATCTGGCCTGTCAGTCCTGTCTGGCCTGTCGGTCCTTTCCTCTGTGTGACGTCAGGGCAGGTCTTTAACTTTATATAACTATCTGGCCTGTCCGTCCTATCTGGCATGTCTGTCCTTTCCTCTGTGTGACGTCAGGGCTGTTTTATAACTCTATATAACTATCTGGCCTGTCTGTCCTATCTGGCCTGTCTGTCCTTTCCTCTGTGTGACGTCAGGGCTGGTTTATAACTCTATATAACTATCTGGCCTGTCTGTCCTGTCTGGCCTGTCTGTAGTTTCCTCTGTGTGACGTCAGGGCAGGTCTATAACTCTACATAACTATCTGGCCTGTCTGTCTTTTCTTCTGTGTGACGTCATGGCTGGTTTATAACTCTATATAACTATCTGGCCTGTCTGTCCTATCTGGCCTGTCTGTCCTATCCTCTGTGTGATGTCAGGGCTGGTCTATAACTCTATATAACTATCTGGCCTGTCTCTCCTATCTGGCTTGTCTGTCCTTTCCTCTGTGTGACGTCAGGGCTGGTTTATAACTCTATATAACTATCTGGCCTATCTGTCCTTTCCTCTGTGTGACGTTAGTGCTGGTCTATAACTCTATATAACTATCTGGCCTGTCTGTCCTATCTGGCCTGTCTGTCCTATCCTCTGTGTGATGTCAGGGCTGGTTTATAACTCTATATAACTATCTGGCCTGTCTGTCATATCTGGCCTGTCTGTCCTATCCTCTGTGTGATGTCAGGGCTGGTTTATAACTCTATATAACTTTTGGGCCTGTCTGTCCTATCTGGCCTGTCTGTCCTTTCCTCTGTGTGACGTCAGGGCTGGTCTATAACTCTACATAACTTTCTGGCCTGTCTGTCCTTTCCTCTGTGTGATGTCAGGGCTGGTTTATAACTCTATATAACTATCTGGACTGTCTGTCCTATCTGGCCTGTCTGTCCTTTCCTCTGTGTGATGTCAGGGCTGGTCTATAACTCTATATAACTATCTGGCCTGTCTGTCCTATCTGGCCTGTCTGTCCTATCCTCTGTGTGATGTCAGGGCTGGTTTATAACTCTATATAACTATCTGGCCTGTCTGTCCTATCTGGCCTGTCTGTCCTTTCCTCTGTGTGACGTCAGGGCTGGTTTATAACTCTATATAACTATCTGGCCTGTCTGTCCTATCTGGCCTGTCTGTCCTTTCCTCTGTGTGACGTCAGGGCTGGTTTATAACTCTATATAACTATTGGGCCTGTCTGTCCTATCTGGCCTGTCTGTCCTTTCCTCTGTGTGACGTCAGGGCTGGTTTATAACTCTATATAACTCTCTGGCCTGTCTGTCCTATCTGGCCTGTCTGTCCTGTCTGGCCTGTCTGTCCTTTCCTCTGTGTGACGTCAGGGCTGGTCTATAGCTCTACATAACTATCTGGCCTGTCTGTCTTTTCTTCTGTGTGACGTCATGGCTGGTTTATAACTCTATATAACTATCTGGCCTGTCTGTCCTATCTGGCCTGTCTGTCCTATCCTCTCTGTGATGTCAGGGCTGGTCTATAACTCTATATAACTATCTGGCCTGTCTCTCCTATCTGGCCTGTCTGTCCTTTCCTCTGTGTGACGTCAGGGCTGGTTTATAACTCTATATAACTATCTGGCCTGTCTGTCCTTTCCTCTGTGTGACGTTAGTGCTGGTCTATAACTCTATATAACTATCTGGCCTGTCTGTCCTATCTGGCCTGTCTGTCCTATCCTCTGTGTGATGTCAGGGCTGGTTTATAACTCTATATAACTATCTGGCCTGTCTGTCCTATCTGGCCTGTCTGTCCTGTCTGGCCTGTCTGTCCTTTCCTCTGTGTGACGTCAGGGATGGTTTATAACTCTATATAACTATCTGGCCTGTCTGTCATATCTGGCCTGTCTGTCCTATCCTCTGTGTGATGTCAGGGCTGGTTTATAACTCTATATAACTATCTGGCCTGTCTGTCCTATCTGGCCTGTCTGTCCTTTCCTCTGTGTGACGTCGGGGCTGGTTTATAACTCTATATAACTATCTGGCCTGTCTGTCCTGTCTGGCTTGCCTGTCCTTTCCTCTGTGTGATGTCAGGGCTGGTCTATAACTCTATATAACTATCTGGTTTGTCTGTCCTATCTGGCCTGTCAGTCCTGTCTGGCCTGTCGGTCCTTTCCTCTGTGTGACGTCAGGGCAGGTCTTTAACTTTATATAACTATCTGGCCTGTCCGTCCTATCTGGCATGTCTGTCCTTTCCTCTGTGTGACGTCAGGGCTGTTTTATAACTCTATATAACTATCTGGCCTGTCTGTCCTATCTGGCCTGTCTGTCCTTTCCTCTGTGTGACGTCAGGGCTGGTTTATAACTCTATATAACTATCTGGCCTGTCTGTCCTGTCTGGCCTGTCTGTAGTTTCCTCTGTGTGACGTCAGGGCAGGTCTATAACTCTACATAACTATCTGGCCTGTCTGTCTTTTCTTCTGTGTGACGTCATGGCTGGTTTATAACTCTATATAACTATCTGGCCTGTCTGTCCTATCTGGCCTGTCTGTCCTATCCTCTGTGTGATGTCAGGGCTGGTCTATAACTCTATATAACTATCTGGCCTGTCTCTCCTATCTGGCTTGTCTGTCCTTTCCTCTGTGTGACGTCAGGGCTGGTTTATAACTCTATATAACTATCTGGCCTATCTGTCCTTTCCTCTGTGTGACGTTAGTGCTGGTCTATAACTCTATATAACTATCTGGCCTGTCTGTCCTATCTGGCCTGTCTGTCCTATCCTCTGTGTGATGTCAGGGCTGGTTTATAACTCTATATAACTATCTGGCCTGTCTGTCATATCTGGCCTGTCTGTCCTATCCTCTGTGTGATGTCAGGGCTGGTTTATAACTCTATATAACTTTTGGGCCTGTCTGTCCTATCTGGCCTGTCTGTCCTTTCCTCTGTGTGACGTCAGGGCTGGTCTATAACTCTACATAACTTTCTGGCCTGTCTGTCCTTTCCTCTGTGTGATGTCAGGGCTGGTTTATAACTCTATATAACTATTTGGACTGTCTGTCCTATCTGGCCTGTCTGTCCTTTCCTCTGTGTGATGTCAGGGCTGGTCTATAACTCTATATAACTATCTGGCCTGTCTGTCCTATCTGGCCTGTCTGTCCTATCCTCTGTGTGATGTCAGGGCTGGTTTATAACTCTATATAACTATCTGGCCTGTCTGTCCTATCTGGCCTGTCTGTCCTTTCCTCTGTGTGACGTCAGGGCTGGTTTATAACTCTATATAACTATCTGGCCTGTCTGTCCTATCTGGCCTGTCTGTCCTTTCCTCTGTGTGACGTCAGGGCTGGTTTATAACTCTATATAACTATTGGGCCTGTCTGTCCTATCTGGCCTGTCTGTCCTTTCCTCTGTGTGACGTCAGGGCTGGTTTATAACTCTATATAACTCTCTGGCCTGTCTGTCCTATCTGGCCTGTCTGTCCTGTCTGGCCTGTCTGTCCTTTCCTCTGTGTGACGTCAGGGCTGGTCTATAGCTCTACATAACTATCTGGCCTGTCTGTCTTTTCTTCTGTGTGACGTCATGGCTGGTTTATAACTCTATATAACTATCTGGCCTGTCTGTCCTATCTGGCCTGTCTGTCCTATCCTCTCTGTGATGTCAGGGCTGGTCTATAACTCTATATAACTATCTGGCCTGTCTCTCCTATCTGGCCTGTCTGTCCTTTCCTCTGTGTGACGTCAGGGCTGGTTTATAACTCTATATAACTATCTGGCCTGTCTGTCCTTTCCTCTGTGTGACGTTAGTGCTGGTCTATAACTCTATATAACTATCTGGCCTGTCTGTCCTATCTGGCCTGTCTGTCCTATCCTCTGTGTGATGTCAGGGCTGGTTTATAACTCTATATAACTATCTGGCCTGTCTGTCCTATCTGGCCTGTCTGTCCTGTCTGGCCTGTCTGTCCTTTCCTCTGTGTGACGTCAGGGATGGTTTATAACTCTATATAACTATCTGGCCTGTCTGTCATATCTGGCCTGTCTGTCCTATCCTCTGTGTGATGTCAGGGCTGGTTTATAACTCTATATAACTATCTGGCCTGTCTGTCCTATCTGGCCTGTCTGTCCTTTCCTCTGTGTGACGTCAGGGCTGGTTTATAACTCTATATAACTATCTGGCCTGTCTGTCCTGTCTGGCTTGCCTGTCCTTTCCTCTGTGTGATGTCAGGGCTGGTCTATAACTCTATATAACTATCTGGTTTGTCTGTCCTATCTGGCCTGTCAGTCCTGTCTGGCCTGTCGGTCCTTTCCTCTGTGTGACGTCAGGGCAGGTCTTTAACTTTATATAACTATCTGGCCTGTCCGTCCTATCTGGCATGTCTGTCCTTTCCTCTGTGTGACGTCAGGGCTGTTTTATAACTCTATATAACTATCTGGCCTGTCTGTCCTATCTGGCCTGTCTGTCCTTTCCTCTGTGTGACGTCAGGGCTGGTTTATAACTCTATATAACTATCTGGCCTGTCTGTCCTGTCTGGCCTGTCTGTAGTTTCCTCTGTGTGACGTCAGGGCAGGTCTATAACTCTACATAACTATCTGGCCTGTCTGTCTTTTCTTCTGTGTAACGTCATGGCTGGTTTATAACTCTATATAACTATCTGGCCTGTCTGTCCTATCTGGCCTGTCTGTCCTATCCTCTGTGTGATGTCAGGGCTGGTCTATAACTCTATATAACTATCTGGCCTGTCTCTCCTATCTGGCTTGTCTGTCCTTTCCTCTGTGTGACGTCAGGGCTGGTTTATAACTCTATATAACTATCTGGCCTATCTGTCCTTTCCTCTGTGTGACGTTAGTGCTGGTCTATAACTCTATATAACTATCTGGCCTGTCTGTCCTATCTGGCCTGTCTGTCCTATCCTCTGTGTGATGTCAGGGCTGGTTTATAACTCTATATAACTATCTGGCCTGTCTGTCATATCTGGCCTGTCTGTCCTATCCTCTGTGTGATGTCAGGGCTGGTTTATAACTCTATATAACTTTTGGGCCTGTCTGTCCTATCTGGCCTGTCTGTCCTTTCCTCTGTGTGACGTCAGGGCTGGTCTATAACTCTACATAACTTTCTGGCCTGTCTGTCCTTTCCTCTGTGTGATGTCAGGGCTGGTTTATAACTCTATATAACTATCTGGACTGTCTGTCCTATCTGGCCTGTCTGTCCTTTCCTCTGTGTGATGTCAGGGCTGGTCTATAACTCTATATAACTATCTGGCCTGTCTGTCCTATCTGGCCTGTCTGTCCTATCCTCTGTGTGATGTCAGGGCTGGTTTATAACTCTATATAACTATCTGGCCTGTCTGTCCTATCTGGCCTGTCTGTCCTTTCCTCTGTGTGACGTCAGGGCTGGTTTATAACTCTATATAACTATCTGGCCTGTCTGTCCTATCTGGCCTGTCTGTCCTTTCCTCTGTGTGACGTCAGGGCTGGTTTATAACTCTATATAACTATTGGGCCTGTCTGTCCTATCTGGCCTGTCTGTCCTTTCCTCTGTGTGACGTCAGGGCTGGTTTATAACTCTATATAACTCTCTGGCCTGTCTGTCCTATCTGGCCTGTCTGTCCTGTCTGGCCTGTCTGTCCTTTCCTCTGTGTGACGTCAGGGCTGGTCTATAGCTCTACATAACTATCTGGCCTGTCTGTCTTTTCTTCTGTGTGACGTCATGGCTGGTTTATAACTCTATATAACTATCTGGCCTGTCTGTCCTATCTGGCCTGTCTGTCCTATCCTCTCTGTGATGTCAGGGCTGGTCTATAACTCTATATAACTATCTGGCCTGTCTCTCCTATCTGGCCTGTCTGTCCTTTCCTCTGTGTGACGTCAGGGCTGGTTTATAACTCTATATAACTATCTGGCCTGTCTGTCCTTTCCTCTGTGTGACGTTAGTGCTGGTCTATAACTCTATATAACTATCTGGCCTGTCTGTCCTATCTGGCCTGTCTGTCCTATCCTCTGTGTGATGTCAGGGCTGGTTTATAACTCTATATAACTATCTGGCCTGTCTGTCCTATCTGGCCTGTCTGTCCTGTCTGGCCTGTCTGTCCTTTCCTCTGTGTGACGTCAGGGATGGTTTATAACTCTATATAACTATCTGGCCTGTCTGTCATATCTGGCCTGTCTGTCCTATCCTCTGTGTGATGTCAGGGCTGGTTTATAACTCTATATAACTATCTGGCCTGTCTGTCCTATCTGGCCTGTCTGTCCTTTCCTCTGTGTGACGTCAGGGCTGGTTTATAACTCTATATAACTATCTGGCCTGTCTTTCCTATCTTGCCTGTCTGTCCTTTCCTCTGTTTGATGTCAGGGCTGGTCTATAACTCTATATAACTATCTGGCCTGTCTGTCCTATCTGGCCTGTCTGTCCTGTCTGGCCTGTCTGTCCTTTCCTCTGTGTGACGTCAGGGCAGGTCTAATTCTCTATATAACTATCTGGCCTGTCTGTCCTTTCCTCTGTGTGACGTCAGGGCTGGTCTATAACTCTATATAACTATCTGGCCTGTCTGTCCTATCTGGCCTGTCTGTCCTATCCTCTGTGTGATGTCAGGGCTGGTTTATAACTCTATATAACTATCTGGCCTGTCTGTCCTATCTGGCCTGTCTGTCCTTTCCTCTGTGTGACGTCAGGGCTGGTTTATAACTCTATATAACTATCTGGCCTGTCTGTCCTATCTGGCCTGTCTGTCCTTTCCTCTGTGTGACGTCAGGGCTGGTTTATAACTCTATATAACTATTGGGCCTGTCTGTCCTATCTGGCCTGTCTGTCCTTTCCTCTGTGTGACGTCAGGGCTGGTTTATAACTCTATATAACTCTCTGGCCTGTCTGTCCTATCTGGCCTGTCTGTCCTGTCTGGCCTGTCTGTCCTTTCCTCTGTGTGACGTCAGGGCTGGTCTATAGCTCTACATAACTATCTGGCCTGTCTGTCTTTTCTTCTGTGTGACGTCATGGCTGGTTTATAACTCTATATAACTATCTGGCCTGTCTGTCCTATCTGGCCTGTCTGTCCTATCCTCTCTGTGATGTCAGGGCTGGTCTATAACTCTATATAACTATCTGGCCTGTCTCTCCTATCTGGCCTGTCTGTCCTTTCCTCTGTGTGACGTCAGGGCTGGTTTATAACTCTATATAACTATCTGGCCTGTCTGTCCTTTCCTCTGTGTGACGTTAGTGCCGGTCTATAACTCTATATAACTATCTGGCCTGTCTGTCCTATCTGGCCTGTCTGTCCTATCCTCTGTGTGATGTCAGGGCTGGTTTATAACTCTATATAACTATCTGGCCTGTCTGTCCTATCTGGCCTGTCTGTCCTGTCTGGCCTGTCTGTCCTTTCCTCTGTGTGACGTCAGGGATGGTTTATAACTCTATATAACTATCTGGCCTGTCTGTCCTATCTGGCCTGTCTGTCCTTTCCTCTGTGTGACGTCAGGGCTGGTTTATAACTCTATATAACTATCTGGCCTGTCTTTCCTATCTTGCCTGTCTGTCCTTTCCTCTGTGTGATGTCAGGGCTGGTCTATAACTCTATATAACTATCTGGCCTGTCTGTCCTATCTGGCCTGTCTGTCCTTTCCTCTGTGTGACGTCAGGGCAGGTCTATAACTCTATATAACTAACTGGCCTGTCTGTCCTGTCTGGCCTGTCTGTCCTTTCATCTGTGTGACGTCAGGGCTGGTCTATAACTCTATATAACTATCTGGCCTGTCTGTCCTTTCCTCTGTGTGTCGTCAGGGCTGGTTTATAACTCTATATAACTATCTGGCCTGTCTGTCCTATCTGGCCTGTCTGTCCTTTCCTCTGTGTGACGTCAGGGCTGGTTTATAACTCTATATAACTATCTGGCCTGTCTGTCCTATCTAGCCTGTCTGTCCTTTCCTCTGTGTGACGTCAGGGCAGGTCTATAACTCTATATAACTATCTGGCATGTCTGTCCTATCTGGCCTGTCTGTCCTTTCCTCTGTGTGACGTCAGGGCTGGTCTATAACTCTATATAACTATCTGGCCTGTCTGTCCTATCTGGCCTGTCTGTCCTTTCCTCTGTGTGACGTCAGGGCTGGTCTATAACTCTATATAACTATCTGGCCTGTCTGTCCTGTCTGGCCTGTCTGTCCTGTCTTGCCTGTCTGTCCTTTCCTCTGTGTGACGTCAGGGCTGGTTTATAACTCTATATAACTATCTGGCATATCTGTCCTATCTGGCCTGTCTGTCCTTTCCTCTGTGTGATGTCAGGGCTTGTTTATAACTCTATATAACTATCTGGCCTGTCTGTCCTATCTGGCCTGTCTGTCCTTTCCTCTCTGTGACGTCAGGGCAGGTCTATAACTCTATATAACTATCTGGCCTGTCTGTCCTGTCTGGCCTTTCTGTCCTGTCTTGCCTGTCTGTCCTTTCCTCTGTGTGACGTCAGGGCTGGTCTATAACTCTATATAACTATCTGGCCTGTCTGTCCTGTCTGGCCTGTCTGTCCTGTCTTGCCTGTCTGTCCTTTCCTCTGTGTGACGTCAGGGCTGGTCTATAACTTTATATAACTATCTGGCCTGTCTGTCCTATCTGGCCTGTCTGTCCTTTCCTCTGTGTGACGTCAGGGCTGGTTTATAACTCTATATAACTATCTGGCCTGTCTGTCCTGTCTGGCCTGTCTGTCCTGTCAGGCCTGTCTGTCCTTTCCTCTGTGTGATGTCAGGGCTGGTCTATAACTCTATATAACTATCTGGCCTGTCTGTCCTATCTGGCCTGTCTGTCCTGTCTGGCCTGTCTGTCCTTTCCTCTGTGTGACGTCAGGGCTGGTCTATAGCTCTACATAACTATCTGGCCTGTCTGTCTTTTCTTCTGTGTGACGTCATGGCTGGTTTATAACTCTATATAACTATCTGGCCTGTCTGTCCTATCTGGCCTGTCTGTCCTATCCTCTGTGTGATGTCAGGGCTGGTCTATAACTCTATATAACTATCTGGCCTGTCTGTCCTGTCTGGCCTGTCTGTCCTTTCCTCTGTGTGACGTCAGGGCTGGTTTATAACTCTATATAACTATCTGGCCTGTCTGTCCTGTCTGGCCTGTCTGTCCTTTCCTCTGTGTGACGTCAGGGATGGTTTATAACTCTATATAACTATCTGGCCTGTCTGTCATATCTGGCCTGTCTGTCCTATCCTCTGCGTGATGTCAGGGCTGGTTTATAACTCTATATAACTATCTGGCCTGTCTGTCCTATCTGGCCTGTCTGTCGTTTCCTCTGTGTGACGTCAGGGCTGGTTTATAACTCTATATAACTATCTGGCCTGTCTTTCCTATCTTGCCTGTCTGTCCTTTCCTCTGTTTGATGTCAGGGCTGGTCTATAACTCTATATAACTATCTGGCCTGTCTGTCCTATCTAGCCTGTCTGTCCTGTCTGGCCTGTCTGTCCTTTCCTCTGTGTGACGTCAGGGCAGGTCTATAACTCTATATAACTATCTGGCCTGTCTGTCCTTTCCTCTGTGTGACGTCAGGGCTGGTCTATAACTCTATATAACTATCTGGCCTGTCTGTCCTATCTGGCCTGTCTGTCCTATCCTCTCTGTGATGTCAGGGCTGGTTTATAACTCTATATAACTATCTGGCCTGTCTGTCCTATCTGCCCTGTCTGTCCTTTCCTCTGTGTGACGTCAGGGCTGGTTTATAACTCTATATAACTATCTGGCCTGTCTGTCCTATCTGGCCTGTCTGTCCTTTCCTCTGTGTGATGTCAGGGCTGGTCTATAACAATATGTAACTATCTGGCCTGTCTGTCCTATCTGGCCTGTCTGTCCTTTCCTCTGTGTGACGTCAGGGCAGGTCTATAACTCTATATAACTATCTGGCCTGTCTGTCTTTTCTTCTGTGTGACGTCATGGCTGGTTTATAACTCTATATAACTATCTGGCCTGTCTGTCCTATCTGGCCTGTCTGTCCTATCCTCTGTGTGATGTCAGGGCTGGTCTATAACTCTATATAACTATCTGGCCTGTCTGTCCTATCTGGCCTGTCTGTCCTTTCCTCTGTGTGACGTCAGGGCTGGTCTATAACTCTATATAACTATCTGGCCTGTCTGTCCTGTCTGGCCTGTCTGTCCTGTCTTGCCTGTCTGTCCTTTCCTCTGTGTGACGTCAGGGCTGGTTTATAACTCTATATAACTATCTGGCATATCTGTCCTATCTGGCCTGTCTGTCCTTTCCTCTGTGTGATGTCAGGGCTTGTTTATAACTCTATATAACTATCTGGCCTGTCTGTCCTATCTGGCCTGTCTGTCCTTTCCTCTCTGTGACGTCAGGGCAGGTCTATAACTCTATATAACTATCTGGCCTGTCTGTCCTGTCTGGCCTGTCTGTCCTGTCTTGCCTGTCTGTCCTTTCCTCTGTGTGACGTCAGGGCTGGTCTATAACTCTATATAACTATCTGGCCTGTCTGTCCTGTCTGGCCTGTCTGTCCTGTCTTGCCTGTCTGTCCTTTCCTCTGTGTGACGTCAGGGCTGGTCTATAACTTTATATAACTATCTGGCCTGTCTGTCCTATCTGGCCTGTCTGTCCTTTCCTCTGTGTGACGTCAGGGCTGGTTTATAACTCTATATAACTATCTGGCCTGTCTGTCCTGTCTGGCCTGTCTGTCCTGTCAGGCCTGTCTGTCCTTTCCTCTGTGTGATGTCAGGGCTGGTCTATAACTCTATATAACTATCTGGCCTGTCTGTCCTATCTGGCCTGTCTGTCCTGTCTGGCCTGTCTGTCCTTTCCTCTGTGTGACGTCAGGGCTGGTCTATAGCTCTACATAACTATCTGGCCTGTCTGTCTTTTCTTCTGTGTGACGTCATGGCTGGTTTATAACTCTATATAACTATCTGGCCTGTCTGTCCTATCTGGCCTGTCTGTCCTATCCTCTGTGTGATGTCAGGGCTGGTCTATAACTCTATATAACTATCTGGCCTGTCTGTCCTGTCTGGCCTGTCTGTCCTTTCCTCTGTGTGACGTCAGGGCTGGTTTATAACTCTATATAACTATCTGGCCTGTCTGTCCTGTCTGGCCTGTCTGTCCTTTCCTCTGTGTGACGTCAGGGATGGTTTATAACTCTATATAACTATCTGGCCTGTCTGTCATATCTGGCCTGTCTGTCCTATCCTCTGCGTGATGTCAGGGCTGGTTTATAACTCTATATAACTATCTGGCCTGTCTGTCCTATCTGGCCTGTCTGTCGTTTCCTCTGTGTGACGTCAGGGCTGGTTTATAACTCTATATAACTATCTGGCCTGTCTTTCCTATCTTGCCTGTCTGTCCTTTCCTCTGTTTGATGTCAGGGCTGGTCTATAACTCTATATAACTATCTGGCCTGTCTGTCCTATCTAGCCTGTCTGTCCTGTCTGGCCTGTCTGTCCTTTCCTCTGTGTGACGTCAGGGCAGGTCTATAACTCTATATAACTATCTGGCCTGTCTGTCCTTTCCTCTGTGTGACGTCAGGGCTGGTCTATAACTCTATATAACTATATGGCCTGTCTGTCCTATCTGGCCTGTCTGTCCTATCCTCTCTGTGATGTCAGGGCTGGTTTATAACTCTATATAACTATCTGGCCTGTCTGTCCTATCTGCCCTGTCTGTCCTTTCCTCTGTGTGACGTCAGGGCTGGTTTATAACTCTATATAACTATCTGGCCTGTCTGTCCTATCTGGCCTGTCTGTCCTTTCCTCTGTGTGATGTCAGGGCTGGTCTATAACAATATATAACTATCTGGCCTGTCTGTCCTATCTGGCCTGTCTGTCCTTTCCTCTGTGTGACGTCAGGGCAGGTCTATAAATCTATATAACTATCTGGCCTGTCTGTCTTTTCTTCTGTGTGACGTCATGGCTGGTTTATAACTCTATATAACTATCTGGCCTGTCTGTCCTATCTGGCCTGTCTGTCCTATCCTCTGTGTGATGTCAGGGCTGGTCTATAACTCTATATAACTATCTGGCCTGTCTGTCCTGTCTGGCCTGTCTGTCCTTTCCTCTGTGTGACGTCAGGGCTGGTTTATAACTCTATATAACTATGTGGCCTGTCTGTCCTTTCCTCTGTGTGACGTTAGTGCTGGTCTATAACTCTATATAACTATCTGGCCTGTCTGTCCTATCTGGCCTGTCTGTCCTATCCTCTGTGTGATGTCAGGGCTGGTTTATAACTCTATATAACTATCTGGCCTGTCTGTCCTATCTGGCCTGTCTGTCCTGTCTGGCCTGTCTGTCCTTTCCTCTGTGTGACGTCAGGGATGGTTTATATCTCTATATAACTATCTGGCCTGTCTGTCATATCTGGCCTGTCTGTCCTATCCTCTGCGTGATGTCAGGGCTGGTTTATAACTCTATATAACTATCTGGCCTGTCTGTCCTATCTGGCCTGTCTGTCCTTTCCTCTGTGTGACGTCAGGGCTGGTCTATAACTCTATATAACTATCTGGCCTGTCTGTCTTGTCTGGCCTGTCTGTCCTGTCTTGCCTGTCTGTCCTTTCCTCTGTGTGATGTCAGGGCTGGTCTATAACTCTATATAACTATCTGGCCTGTCTGTCCTATCTGGCCTGTCTGTCCTGTCTGGCCTGTATGTCCTTTCCTCTGTGTGACGTCAGGGCTGGTCTATAGCTCTACATAACTATCTGGCCTGTCTGTCTTTTCTTCTGTGTGACGTCATGGCTGGTTTATAACTCTATATAACTATCTGGCCTGTCTGTCCTATCTGGCCTGTCTGTCCTATCCTCTGTGTGATGTCAGGGCTGGTCTATAACTCTATATAACTATCTGGCCTGTCTGTCCTGTCTGGCCTGTCTGTCCTTTCCTCTGTGTGACGTCAGGGCTGGTTTATAACTCTATATAACTATCTGGCCTGTCTGTCCTTTCCTCTGTGTGACGTTAGTGCTGGTCTATAACTCTATATAACTATCTGGCCTGTCTGTCCTATCTGGCCTGTCTGTCCTATCCTCTGTGTGATGTCAGGGCTGGTTTATAACTCTATATAACTATCTGGCCTGTCTGTCCTATCTGGCCTGTCTGTCCTGTCTGGCCTGTCTGTCCTTTCCTCTGTGTGACGTCAGGGATGGTTTATAACTCTATATAACTATCTGGCCTGTCTGTCATATCTGGCCTGTCTGTCCTATCCTCTGCGTGATGTCAGGGCTGGTTTATAACTCTATATAACTATCTGGCCTGTCTGTCCTATCTGGCCTGTCTGTCGTTTCCTCTGTGTGACGTCAGGGCTGGTTTATAACTCTATATAACTATCTGGCCTGACTTTCCTATCTTGCCTGTCTGTCCTTTCCTCTGTTTGATGTCAGGGCTGGTCTATAACTCTATATAACTATCTGGCCTGTCTGTCCTATCTGGCCTGTCTGTCCTGTCTGGCCTGTCTGTCCTTTCCTCTGTGTGACGTCAGGGCAGGTCTATAACTCTATATAACTATCTGGCCTGCCTGTCCTTTCCTCTGTGTGACGTCAGGGCTGGTCTATAACTCTATATAACTATCTGGCCTGTCTGTCCTATCTGGCCTGTCTGTCCTGTCCTCTCTGTGATGTCAGGGCTGGTTTATAACTCTATATAACTATCTGGCCTGTCTTTCCTATCTGGCCTGTCTGTCCTTTCCTCTGTGTGACGTCAGGGCTGGTTTATAACTCTATATAACTATCTGGCCTGTCTGTCCTATCTGGCCTGTCTGTCCTTTCCTCTGTGTGATGTCAGGGCTGGTCTATAACTCTATATAACTATCTGGCCTGTCTGTCCTATCTGGCCTGTCTGTCCTTTCCTCTGTGTGACGTCAGGGCAGGTCTATAACTCTATATAACTATCTGGCCTGCCTGTCTTTTCTTCTGTGTGACGTCATGGCTGGTTTATAACTCTATATAACTATCTGGCCTGTCTGTCCTATCTGGCCTGTCTGTCCTATCCTCTGTGTGATGTCAGGGCTGGTCTATAACTCTATATAACTATCTGGCCTGTCTGTCCTATCTGGCCTGTCTGTCCTATCCTCTGTGTGATGTCAGGGCTGGTTTATAACTCTATATAACTATCTGGCCTGTCTGTCCTATCTGGCCTGTCTGTCCTGTCTGGCCTGTCTGTCCTTTCCTCTGTGTGACGTCAGGGATGGTTTATAACTCTATATAAATATCTGGCCTGTCTGTCATATCTGGCCTGTCTGTCCTATCCTCTGCGTGATGTCAGGGCTGGTTTATAACTCTATATAACTATCTGGCCTGTCTGTCCTATCTGGCCTGTCTGTCCTTTCCTCTGTGTGACGTCAGGGCTGGTTTATAACTCTATATAACTATCTGGCCTGTCTGTCCTATCTGGCCTGTCTGTCCTATCCTCTGTGTGATGTCAGGGCTGGTCTATAACTCTATATAACTATCTGGCCTGTCTGTCCTGTCTGGCCTGTCTGTCCTTTCCTCTGTGTGACGTCAGGGCTGGTTTATAACTCTATATAACTATCTGGCCTGTCTGTCCTATCTGGCCTGTCTGTCCTATCCTCTGTGTGATGTCAGGGCTGGTTTATAACTCTATATAACTATCTGGCCTGTCTGTCCTATCTGGCCTGTCTGTCCTGTCTGGCCTGTCTGTCCTTTCCTCTGTGTGACGTCAGGGATGGTTTATAACTCTATATAACTATCTGGTCTGTCTGTCATATCTGGCCTGTCTGTCCTATCCTCTGCGTGATGTCAGGGCTGGTTTATAACTCTATATAACTATCTGGCCTGTCTGTCCTATCTGGCCTGTCTGTCCTTTCCTCTGTGTGACGTCAGGGCTGGTTTATAACTCTATATAACTATCTGGCCTGTCTTTCCTATCTTGCCTGTCTGTCCTTTCCTCTGTTTGATGTCAGGGCTGGTCTATAACTCTATATAACTATCTGGCCTGTCTGTCCTATCTGGCCTGTCTGTCCTGTCTGGCCTGTCTGTCCCTTCCTCCGTGTGACGTCAGGGCAGGTCTATAACTCTATATAACTATCTGGCCTGTCTGTCCTTTCCTCTGTGTGACGTCAGGGCTGGTCTATAACTCTATATAACTATCTGGCCTGTCTGTCCTATCTGGCCTGTCTGTCCTATCCTCTGTGTGATGTCAGGGCTGGTTTATAACTCTATATAACTATCTGGCCTGTCTGTCCTATCTGGCCTGTCTGTCCTGTCTGGCCTGTCTGTCCTTTCCTCTGTGTGACGTCAGGGATGGTTTATAACTCTATATAACTATCTGGCCTGTCTGTCATATCTGGCCTGTCTGTCCTATCCTCTGCGTGATGTCAGGGCTGGTTTATAACTCTATATAACTATCTGGCCTGTCTGTCCTATCTGGCCTGTCTGTCCTTTCCTCTGTGTGACGTCAGGGCTGGTTTATAACTCTATATAACTATCTGGCCTGTCTGTCCTATCTGGCCTGTCTGTCCTATCCTCTGTGTGATGTCAGGGCTGGTCTATAACTCTATATAACTATCTGGCCTGTCTGTCCTGTCTGGCCTGTCTGTCCTTTCCTCTGTGTGACGTCAGGGCTGGTTTATAACTCTATATAACTATCTGGCCTGTCTGTCCTTTCCTCTGTGTGACGTTAGTGCTGGTCTATAACTCTATATAACTATCTGGCCTGTCTGTCCTATCTGGCCTGTCTGTCCTATCCTCTGTGTGATGTCAGGGCTGGTTTATAACTCTATATAACTATCTGACCTGTCTGTCCTATCTGGCCTGTCTGTCCTGTCTGGCCTGTCTGTCCTTTCCTCTGTGTGACGTCAGGGATGGTTTATAACTCTATATAACTATCTGGCCTGTCTGTCCTATCTGGCCTGTCTGTCCTTTCCTCTGTGTGATGTCAGGGCTGGTCTATAACTCTATATAACTATCTGGCCTGTCTGTCTTGTCTGGCCTGTCTGTCCTGTCTTGCCTGTCTGTCCTTTCCTCTGTGTGACGTCAGGGCTGGTCTATAACTCTATATAACTATCTGGCCTGTCTGTCCTATCTGGCCTGTCTGTCCTTTCCTCTGTGTGACGTCAGGGCTGGTTTATAACTCTATATAACTATCTGGACTGTCTGTCCTGTCTGGCCTGTCTGTCCTGTCAGGCCTGTCTGTCCTTTCCTCTGTGTGATGTCAGGGCTGGTCTATAACTCTATATAACTATCTGGCCTGTCTGTCCTATCTGGCCTGTCTGTCCTGTCTGGCCTGTATGTCCTTTCCTCTGTGTGACGTCAGGGCTGGTCTATAGCTCTACATAACTATCTGGCCTGTCTGTCTTTTCTTCTGTGTGACGTCATGGCTGGTTTATAACTCTATATAACTATCTGGCCTGTCTGTCCTATCTGGCCTGTCTGTCCTATCCTCTGTGTGATGTCAGGGCTGGTCTATAACTCTATATAACTATCTGGCCTGTCTGTCCTGTCTGGCCTGTCTGTCCTTTCCTCTGTGTGACGTCAGGGCTGGTTTATAACTCTATATAACTATCTGGCCTGTCTGTCCTTTCCTCTGTGTGACGTTAGTGCTGGTCTATAACTCTATATAACTATCTGGCCTGTCTGTCCTATCTGGCCTGTCTGTCCTATCCTCTGTGTGATGTCAGGGCTGGTTTATAACTCTATATAACTATCTGGCCTGTCTGTCCTATCTGGCCTGTCTGTCCTGTCTGGCCTGTCTGTCCTTTCCTCTGTGTGACGTCAGGGATGGTTTATAACTCTATATAACTATCTGGCCTGTCTGTCATATCTGGCCTGTCTGTCCTATCCTCTGCGTGATGTCAGGGCTGGTTTATAACTCTATATAACTATCTGGCCTGTCTGTCCTATCTGGCCTGTCTGTCGTTTCCTCTGTGTGACGTCAGGGCTGGTTTATAACTCTATATAACTATCTGGCCTGTCTTTCCTATCTTGCCTGTCTGTCCTTTCCTCTGTGTGACGTCAGGGCTGGTTTATAACTCTATATAACTATCTGGCCTGTCTGTCCTATCTGGCCTGTCTGTCCTATCCTCTGTGTGATGTCAGGGCTGGTCTATAACTCTATATAACTATCTGGCCTGTCTGTCCTGTCTGGCCTGTCTGTCCTTTCCTCTGTGTGACGTCAGGGCTGGTTTATAACTCTATATAACTATCTGGCCTGTCTGTCCTATCTGGCCTGTCTGTCCTATCCTCTGTGTGATGTCAGGGCTGGTTTATAACTCTATATAACTATCTGGCCTGTCTGTCCTATCTGGCCTGTCTGTCCTGTCTGGCCTGTCTGTCCTTTCCTCTGTGTGACGTCAGGGATGGTTTATAACTCTATATAACTATCTGGCCTGTCTGTCATATCTGGCCTGTCTGTCCTATCCTCTGCGTGATGTCAGGGCTGGTTTATAACTCTATATAACTATCTGGCCTGTCTGTCCTATCTGGCCTGTCTGTCCTTTCCTCTGTGTGACGTCAGGGCTGGTTTATAACTCTATATAACTATCTGGCCTGTCTTTCCTATCTTGCCTGTCTGTCCTTTCCTCTGTTTGATGTCAGGGCTGGTTTATAACTCTATATAACTATCTGGCCTGTCTGTCCTATCTGGCCTGTCTGTCCTGTCTGGCCTGTCTGTCCTTTCCTCTGTGTGACGTCAGGGATGGTTTATAACTCTATATAACTATCTGGCCTGTCTGTCATATCTGGCCTGTCTGTCCTATCCTCTGCGTGATGTCAGGGCTGGTTTATAACTCTATATAACTATCTGGCCTGTCTGTCCTATCTGGCCTGTCTGTCCTGTCTGGCCTGTCTGTCCCTTCCTCTGTGTGACGTCAGGGCAGGTCTATAACTCTATATAACTATCTGGCCTGTCTGTCCTTTCCTCTGTGTGACGTCAGGGCTGGTCTATAACTCTATATAACTATCTGGCCTGTCTGTCCTATCTGGCCTGTCTGTCCTATCCTCTGTGTGATGTCAGGGCTGGTTTATAACTCTATATAACTATCTGGCCTGTCTGTCCTATCTGGCCTGTCTGTCCTGTCTGGCCTGTCTGTCCTTTCCTCTGTGTGACGTCAGGGATGGTTTATAACTCTATATAACTATCTGGCCTGTCTGTCATATCTGGCCTGTCTGTCCTATCCTCTGCGTGATGTCAGGGCTGGTTTATAACTCTATATAACTATCTGGCCTGTCTGTCCTATCTGGCCTGTCTGTCCTTTCCTCTGTGTGACGTCAGGGCTGGTTTATAACTCTATATAACTATCTGGCCTGTCTGTCCTATCTGGCCTGTCTGTCCTATCCTCTGTGTGATGTCAGGGCTGGTCTATAACTCTATATAACTATCTGGCCTGTCTGTCCTGTCTGGCCTGTCTGTCCTTTCCTCTGTGTGACGTCAGGGCTGGTTTATAACTCTATATAACTATCTGGCCTGTCTGTCCTTTCCTCTGTGTGACGTTAGTGCTGGTCTATAACTCTATATAACTATCTGGCCTGTCTGTCCTATCCTCTGTGTGATGTCAGGGCTGGTTTATAACTCTATATAACTATCTGGCCTGTCTGTCCTATCTGGCCTGTCTGTCCTGTCTGGCCTGTCTGTCCTTTCCTCTGTGTGACGTCAGGGATGGTTTATAACTCTATATAACTATCTGGCCTGTCTGTCATATCTGGCCTGTCTGTCCTATCCTCTGCGTGATGTCAGGGCTGGTTTGTAACTCTATATAACTATCTGGCCTGTCTGTCCTATCTGGCCTGTCTGTCGTTTCCTCTGTGTGACGTCAGGGCTGGTTTATAACTCTATATAACTATCTGGCCTGTCTTTCCTATCTTGCCTGTCTGTCCTTTCCTCTGTGTGACGTCAGGGCTGGTTTATAACTCTATATAACTATCTGGCCTGTCTGTCCTATCTGGCCTGTCTGTCCTATCCTCTGTGTGATGTCAGGGCTGGTCTATAACTCTATATAACTATCTGGCCTGTCTGTCCTGTCTGGCCTGTCTGTCCTTTCCTCTGTGTGACGTCAGGGCTGGTTTATAACTCTATATAACTATCTGGCCTGTCTGTCCTATCTGGCCTGTCTGTCCTATCCTCTGTGTGATGTCAGGGCTGGTTTATAACTCTATATAACTATCTGGCCTGTCTGTCCTATCTGGCCTGTCTGTCCTGTCTGGCCTGTCTGTCCTTTCCTCTGTGTGACGTCAGGGATGGTTTATAACTCTATATAACTATCTGGCCTGTCTGTCATATCTGGCCTGTCTGTCCTATCCTCTGCGTGATGTCAGGGCTGGTTTATAACTCTATATAACTATCTGGCCTGTCTGTCCTATCTGGCCTGTCTGTCCTTTCCTCTGTGTGACGTCAGGGCTGGTTTATAACTCTATATAACTATCTGGCCTGTCTTTCCTATCTTGCCTGTCTGTCCTTTCCTCTGTTTGATGTCAGGGCTGGTCTATAACTCTATATAACTATCTGGCCTGTCTGTCCTATCTGGCCTGTCTGTCCTGTCTGGCCTGTCTGTCCCTTCCTCTGTGTGACGTCAGGGCATGTCTATAACTCTATATAACTATCTGGCCTGTCTGTCCTTTCCTCTGTGTGACGTCAGGGCTGGTCTATAACTCTATATAACTATCTGGCCTGTCTGTCCTATCTGGCCTGTCTGTCCTATCCTCTGTGTGATGTCAGGGCTGGTTTATAACTCTATATAACTATCTGGCCTGTCTGTCCTATCTGGCCTGTCTGTCCTGTCTGGCCTGTCTGTCCTTTCCTCTGTGTGACGTCAGGGATGGTTTATAACTCTATATAACTATCTGGCCTGTCTGTCATATCTGGCCTGTCTGTCCTATCCTCTGCGTGATGTCAGGGCTGGTTTATAACTCTATATAACTATCTGGCCTGTCTGTCCTATCTGGCCTGTCTGTCCTTTCCTCTGTGTGACGTCAGGGCTGGTTTATAACTCTATATAACTATCTGGCCTGTCTGTCCTATCTGGCCTGTCTGTCCTATCCTCTGTGTGATGTCAGGGCTGGTCTATAACTCTATATAACTATCTGGCCTGTCTGTCCTGTCTGGCCTGTCTGTCCTTTCCTCTGTGTGACGTCAGGGCTGGTTTATAACTCTATATAACTATCTGGCCTGTCTGTCCTTTCCTCTGTGTGACGTTAGTGCTGGTCTATAACTCTATATAACTATCTGGCCTGTCTGTCCTATCCTCTGTGTGATGTCAGGGCTGGTCTATAACTCTATATAACTATCTGGCCTGTCTGTCCTATCTGGCCTGTCTGTCCTGTCTGGCCTGTCTGTCCTTTCCTCTGTGTGACGTCAGGGATGGTTTATAACTCTATATAACTATCTGGCCTGTCTGTCCTATCTGGCCTGTCTGTCCTTTCCTCTGTGTGATGTCAGGGCTGGTCTATAACTCTATATAACTATCTGGCCTGTCTGTCTTGTCTGGCCTGTCTGTCCTGTCTTGCCTGTCTGTCCTTTCCTCTGTGTGACGTCAGGGCTGGTCTATAACTCTATATAACTATCTGGCCTGTCTGTCCTATCTGGCCTGTCTGTCCTTTCCTCTGTGTGACGTCAGGGCTGGTTTATAACTCTATATAACTATCTGGCCTGTCTGTCCTGTCTGGCCTGTCTGTCCTGTCAGGCCTGTCTGTCCTTTCCTCTGTGTGATGTCAGGGCTGGTCTATAACTCTATATAACTATCTGGCCTGTCTGTCCTATCTGGCCTGTCTGTCCTGTCTGGCCTGTATGTCCTTTCCTCTGTGTGACGTCAGGGCTGGTCTATAGCTCTACATAACTATCTGGCCTGTCTGTCTTTTCTTCTGTGTGACGTCATGGCTGGTTTATAACTCTATATAACTATCTGGCCTGTCTGTCCTATCTGGCCTGTCTGTCCTATCCTCTGTGTGATGTCAGGGCTGGTCTATAACTCTATATAACTATCTGGCCTGTCTGTCCTGTCTGGCCTGTCTGTCCTTTCCTCTGTGTGACGTCAGGGCTGGTTTATAACTCTATATAACTATCTGGCCTGTCTGTCCTTTCCTCTGTGTGACGTTAGTGCTGGTCTATAACTCTATATAACTATCTGGCCTGTCTGTCCTATCTGGCCTGTCTGTCCTATCCTCTGTGTGATGTCAGGGCTGGTTTATAACTCTATATAACTATCTGGCCTGTCTGTCCTATCTGGCCTGTCTGTCCTGTCTGGCCTGTCTGTCCTTTCCTCTGTGTGACGTCAGGGATGGTTTATAACTCTATATAACTATCTGGCCTGTCTGTCATATCTGGCCTGTCTGTCCTATCCTCTGCGTGATGTCAGGGCTGGTTTATAACTCTATATAACTATCTGGCCTGTCTGTCCTATCTGGCCTGTCTGTCGTTTCCTCTGTGTGACGTCAGGGCTGGTTTATAACTCTATATAACTATCTGGCCTGTCTTTCCTATCTTGCCTGTCTGTCCTTTCCTCTGTTTGATGTCAGGGCTGGTCTATAACTCTATATAACTATCTGGCCTGTCTGTCCTATCTGGCCTGTCTGTCCTGTCTGGCCTGTCTGTCCTTTCCTCTGTGTGACGTCAGGGCAGGTCTATAACTCTATATAACTATCTGGCCTGCCTGTCCTTTCCTCTGTGTGACGTCAGGGCTGGTCTATAACTCTATATAACTATCTGGCCTGTCTGTCCTATCTGGCCTGTCTGTCCTATCCTCTCTGTGATGTCAGGGCTGGTTTATAACTCTATATAACTATCTGGCCTGTCTGTCCTATCTGGCCTGTCTGTCCTTTCCTCTGTGTGATGTCAGGGCTGGTCTATAACTCTATATAACTATCTGGCCTGTCTGTCCTATCTGGCCTGTCTGTCCTTTCCTCTGTGTGACGTCAGGGCAGGTCTATAACTCTATATAACTATCTGGCCTGTCTGTCTTTTCTTCTGTGTGACGTCATGGCTGGTTTATAACTCTATATAACTATCTGGCCTGTCTGTCCTATCTGGCCTGTCTGTCCTATCCTCTGTGTGATGTCAGGGCTGGTCTATAACTCTATATAACTATCTGGCCTGTCTGTCCTATCTGGCCTGTCTGTCCTATCCTCTGTGTGATGTCAGGGCTGGTTTATAACTCTATATAACTATCTGGCCTGTCTGTCCTATCTGGCCTGTCTGTCCTTTCCTCTGTGTGACGTCAGGGCTGGTTTATAACTCTATATAACTATCTGGCCTGTCTGTCCTATCTGGCCTGTCTGTCCTATCCTCTGTGTGATGTCAGGGCTGGTCTATAACTCTATATAACTATCTGGCCTGTCTGTCCTGTCTGGCCTGTCTGTCCTTTCCTCTGTGTGACGTCAGGGCTGGTTTATAACTCTATATAACTATCTGGCCTGTCTGTCCTATCTGGCCTGTCTGTCCTATCCTCTGTGTGATGTCAGGGCTGGTTTATAACTCTATATAACTATCTGGCCTGTCTGTCCTATCTGGCCTGTCTGTCCTGTCTGGCCTGTCTGTCCTTTCCTCTGTGTGACGTCAGGGATGGTTTATAACTCTATATAACTATCTGGCCTGTCTGTCATATCTGGCCTGTCTGTCCTATCCTCTGCGTGATGTCAGGGCTGGTTTATAACTCTATATAACTATCTGGCCTGTCTGTCCTATCTGGCCTGTCTGTCCTTTCCTCTGTGTGACGTCAGGGCTGGTTTATAACTCTATATAACTATCTGGCCTGTCTTTCCTATCTTGCCTGTCTGTCCTTTCCTCTGTTTGATGTCAGGGCTGGTCTATAACTCTATATAACTATCTGGCCTGTCTGTCCTATCTGGCCTGTCTGTCCTGTCTGGCCTGTCTGTCCTTTCCTCTGTGTTACGTCAGGGCTGGTCTATAACTCTATATAACTATCTGTCCTGTCTGTCCTATCTGGCCTGTCTGTCCTATCCTCTGTGTGATGCCAGGGCTGGTTTATAACTCTATATAACTATCTGGCCTGTCTGTCCTATCTGGCCTGTCTGTCCTGTCTGGCCTGTCTGTCCTTTCCTCTGTGTGACGTCAGGGATGGTTTATAACTCTATATAACTATCTGGCCTGTCTGTCATATCTGGCCTGTCTGTCCTATCCTCTGCGTGATGTCAGGGCTGGTTTATAACTCTATATAACTATCTGGCCTGTCTGTCCTATCTGGCCTGTCTGTCCTTTCCTCTGTGTGACGTCAGGGCTGGTTTATAACTCTATATAACTATCTGGCCTGTCTGTCCTATCTGGCCTGTCTGTCCTATCCTCTGTGTGATGTCAGGGCTGGTCTATAACTCTATATAACTATCTGGCCTGTCTGTCCTGTCTGGCCTGTCTGTCCTTTCCTCTGTGTGACGTCAGGGCTGGTTTATAACTCTATATAACTATCTGGCCTGTCTGTCCTTTCCTCTGTGTGACGTTAGTGCTGGTCTATAACTCTATATAACTATCTGGCCTGTCTGTCCTATCTGGCCTGTCTGTCCTATCCTCTGTGTGATGTCAGGGCTGGTTTATAACTCTATATAACTATCTGGCCTGTCTGTCCTATCTGGCCTGTCTGTCCTGTCTGGCCTGTCTGTCCTTTCCTCTGTGTGACGTCAGGGATGGTTTATAACTCTATATAACTATCTGGCCTGTCTGTCCTATCTGGCCTGTCTGTCCTTTCCTCTGTGTGACGTCAGGGCTGGTTTATAACTCTATATAACTATCTGGCCTGTCTGTCCTATCTGGCCTGTCTGTCCTATCCTCTGTGTGATGTCAGGGCTGGTCTATAACTCTATATAACTATCTGGCCTGTCTGTCCTGTCTGGCCTGTCTGTCCTTTCCTCTGTGTGACGTCAGGGCTGGTTTATAATTCTATATAACTATCTGGCCTGTCTGTCCTTTCCTCTGTGTGACGTTAGTGCTGGTCTATAACTCTATATAACTATCTGGCCTGTCTGTCCTATCTGGCCTGTCTGTCCTATCCTCTGCGTGATGTCAGGGCTGGTTTATAACTCTATATAACTATCTGGCCTGTCTGTCCTATCTGGCCTGTCTGTCCTGTCTGGCCTGTCTGTCCTTTCCTCTGTGTGACGTCAGGGATGGTTTATAACTCTATATAACTATCTGGCCTGTCTTTCCTATCTTGCCTGTCTGTCCTTTCCTCTGTTTGATGTCAGGGCTGGTCTATAACTCTATATAACTATCTGGCCTGTCTGTCCTATCTGGCCTGTCTGTCCTATCCTCTGTGTGATGTCAGGGCTGGTCTATAACTCTATATAACTATCTGGCCTGTCTGTCCTTTCCTCTGTGTGACGTCAGGGCTGGTTTATAACTCTATATAACTATCTGGCCTGTCTGTCCTATCTGGCCTGTCTGTCCTTTCCTCTGTGTGACATCAGGGCAGGTCTATAACTCTATATAACTATCTGGCATGTCTGTCCTATCTGGCCTGTCTGTCCTTTCCTCTGTGTGACGTCAGGGCTGGTCTATAACTCTATATAACTATCTGGCCTGTCTGTCCTATCTGGCCTGTCTGTCCTTTCCTCTGTGTGATGTCAGGGCTGGTCTATAACTCTATATAACTATCTGGCCTGTCTGTCCTGTCTGGCCTGTTTGTCCTGTCTTGCCTGTCTGTCCTTTCCTCTGTGTGACGTCAGGGCTGGTTTATAACTCTATATAACTATCTGGCCTGTGTGTCCTATCTGGCCTGTCTGTCCTTTCCTCTGTGTGACGTCAGGGCTGGTCTATAACTCTATATAACTATCTGGCATATCTGTCCTATCTGGCCTGTCTGTCCTTTCCTCTGTGTGACGTCAGGGCTGGTCTATAACTCTATATAACTATCTGGCCTGTCTGTCCTGTCTGGCCTGTCTGTCCTGTCTTGCCTGTCTTTCCTTTCCTCTGTGTGACGTCAGGGCAGGTCTATAACTCTATATAACTATCTGGCATATCTGTCCTATCTGGCCTGTCTGTCCTTTCCTCTGTGTGACGCCAGGGCTGGTTTATAACTCTATATAACTATCTGGCCTGTCTGTCCTTTCCTCTGTGTGACGTCAGGGCAGGTCTATAACTCTATATAACTATCTGGCCTGTCTGTCCTATCTGGCCTGTCTGTCCTTTCCTCTGTGTGACGTCGGGGCTGGTCTATAACTCTATATAACTATCTGGCCTGTCTGTCCTGTCTGGCCTGTCTGTCCTGTCTTGCCTGTCTGTCCTTTTCTCTGTGTGACGTCAGGGCTGGTCTATAACTCTATATAACTATCTAGCCTGTCTGTCCTATCTGGCCTGTCTGTCCTTTCCTCTGTGTGACGTCAGGGCTGGTTTATAACTCTATATAACTATCTGGCCTGTCTGTCCTGTCTGGCCTGTCTGTCCTGTCAGGCCTGTCTGTCCTTTCCTCTGTGTGATGTCAGGGCTGGTCTATAACTCTATATAACTATCTGGCCTGTCTGTCCTATCTGGCCTGTCTGTCCTGTCTGGCCTGTCGGTCCTTTCCTCTGCGTGACGTCAGGGCAGGTCTATAACTTTATATAACTATCTGGCCTGTCTGTCCTATCTGGCCTGTCTGTCCTTTCCTCTGTGTGACGTCAGGGCTGGTTTATAACTCTATATAACTATTTGGCCTGTCTGTCCTATCTGGCCTGTCTGTCCTTACCTCTGTGTGACGTTAGGGCTGGTTTATAACTCTATATAACTATCTGGCCTGTCTGTCCTGTCTGGCCTGTCTGTCCTGTCTGGCCTGTCTGTCCTTTCCTCTGTGTGATATCAGGGCTGGTTTATAACTCTATATAACTATCTGGCCTGTCTGTTCTTTCCTCTGTGTGATATCACGGCTGGTTTATAAATCTATATAACTATCTGGCCTGTCTGTCCTGTCTGGCCTGTCTGTCCTATCCTCTGTGTGATGTCAGGGCTGGTTTATAACTCTATATAACTATCTGGCCTGTCTGTCCTGTCTGGCCTGTCTGTCCTTTCCTCTGTGTGACGTCAGGGCTGGTTTATAACTCTATATAACTATCTGGCCTGTCTGTCCTTTCTGGCCTGTCTGTCCTTTCCTCTGTGTGAAGTCAGTGCAGGTTTATAACTCTATATAACTCTCTGGCCTGTCAGTACTTTCCTCTGTGTGACGTCAGGGCTGGTTTATAACTCTATATAACCATCTGGCCTGTCCTTCCTATCAGGCCTGTCTGTTCTTTCCTCTGTGTGATGTCAGGGCTGGTTTATAACTCTATATAACTATCTGGCCTGTCTGTCCTTTCCTCTGTGTGATGTCAGGGCTGGTTTATAACTCTATATAACTATCTGGCCTGTCTGTTCTTTCCTCTGTGTGATATCAGGTCTGGTTTATAACTCTATATAACTATCTGGCCTGTCTGTCCTGTCTGGCCTGCCTGTCCTATCCTCTGTGTGATGTCAGGGCTGGTTTATAACTCTATATAACTATCTGGCCTGTCTGTCCTCTCTGGCCTGTCTGTCCTTTCCTCTGTGTGACGTCAGGGCTGGTTTATAACTCTATATAACTATCTGACCTGTCTGTCCTTTCCTCTGTGTGACGTTAGTGCTGGTCTATAACTCTATATAACTATCTGGCCTGTCTGTCCTATCTGGCCTGTCTGTCCTATCCTCTGTGTGATGTCAGGGCTGGTTTATAACTCTATATAACTATCTGGCCTGTCTGTCATATCTGGCCTGTCTGTCCTATCCTCTGCGTGATGTCA
Organism: Oncorhynchus clarkii lewisi; assembly: GCF_045791955.1. Taxonomy (NCBI): domain Eukaryota; kingdom Metazoa; phylum Chordata; class Actinopteri; order Salmoniformes; family Salmonidae; genus Oncorhynchus; species Oncorhynchus clarkii. The sequence continues at coordinate 1,614,529 of NC_092154.1, read as the reverse complement.
GGGCTGGTTTATAACTCTATATAACTATCTGGCCTGTCTGTCCTATCTGGCCTGTCTGTCCTTTCCTCTGTGTGACGTCAGGGCTGGTTTATAACTCTATATAACTATCTGGCCTGTCTTTCCTATCTTGCCTGTCTGTCCTTTCCTCTGTTTGATGTCAGGGCTGGTCTATAACTCTATATAACTATCTGGCCTGTCTGTCCTATCTCAAATCAAATCAAATCAAATTTTATTTGTCACATACACATGGTTAGCAGATGTTAATGCGAGTGTAGCGAAATGCTTGTGCTTCTAGTTCCGACAATGCAGTAATAACAAGTAATCTAACTAACAATTCCAAACTACTGTCTTGTACACAGTGTAAGGGGATAAAGAATATGTACATAAGGATATATGAATGAGTGATGGTACAGAGCAGCATAGGCAAGATACAGTAGATGGTATCGGGTACAGTATGTACAAATGAGATGAGTATGTAAACAAAGTGGCATAGTATAGTATAAAGTGGCTAGTGATACATGTATTACATAAGGATACCGTCGATGATATAGAGTACAAAGTGGCATAGTATAGTATAAAGTGGCTAGTGATACATGTATTACATAAGGATACCGTCGATGATATAGAGTACAGTATATACGTATGCGTATGAGATGAATAATGTAGGGTAAGTAACATTTATATAAGGTAGCATTGTTTAAAGTGGCTAGTGATATATTTACATCATTTCCCATCAATTCCCATTATTAAAGTGGCTGGAGTTGAGTCAGTGTCAGTGTGTTGGCAGCAGCCACTCAGTGTTAGTGGTGGCTGTTTAACAGTCTGATGGCCTTGAGATAGAAGCTGTTTTTCAGTCTCTCGGTCCCAGCTTTGATGCACCTGTACTGACCTCGCCTTCTGGATGATAGCGGGGTGAACAGGCAGTGGCTCGGGTGGTTGATGTCCTTGATGATCTTTATGGCCTTCCTGTGACATCGGGTGGTGTAGGTGTCCTGGAGGGCAGGTAGTTTGCCCCCGGTGATGCGTTGTGCAGACCTCACTACCCTCTGGAGAGCCTTACGGTTGAGGGCGGTGCAGTTGCCATACCAGGCGGTGATACAGCCCGCCAGGATGCTCTCGATTGTGCATCTGTAGAAGTTTGTGAGTGCTTTTGGTGACAAGCCGAATTTCTTCAGCCTCCTGAGGTTGAAGAGGCGCTGCTGCGCCTTCTTCACGATGCTGTCTGTGTGAGTGGACCAATTCAGTTTGTCTGTGATGTGTATGCCGAGGAACTTAAAACTTGCTACCCTCTCCACTACTGTTCCATCGATGTGGATAGGGGGGTGTTCCCTCTGCTGTTTCCTGAAGTCCACAATCATCTCCTTAGTTTTGTTGACGTTGAGTGTGAGGTTGTTTTCCTGACACCACACTCCGAGGGCCCTCACCTCCTCCCTGTAGGCCGTCTCATCGTTGTTGGTAATCAAGCCTACCACTGTTGTGTCGTCCGCAAACTTGATGATTGAGTTGGAGGCGTGCGTGGCCACGCAGTCGTGGGTGAACAGGGAGTACAGGAGAGGGCTCAGAACGCAACCTTGTGGGGCCCCAGTGTTGAGGATCAGCGGGGAGGAGATGTTGTTGCCTACCCTCACCACCTGGGGGCGGCCCGTCAGGAAGTCCAGTACCCAGTTGCACAGGGCGGGGTCGAGACCCAGGGTCTCGAGCTTGATGACGAGCTTGGAGGGTACTATGGTGTTGAATGCCGAGCTGTAGTCGATGAACAGCATTCTCACATAGGTATTCCTCTTGTCCAGATGGGTTAGGGCAGTGTGCAGTGTGGTTGAGATTGCATCGTCTGTGGACCTATTTGGGCGGTAAGCAAATTGGAGTGGGTCTAGGGTGTCAGGTAGGGTGGAGGTGATATGGTCCTTGACTAGTCTCTCAAAGCACTTCATGATGACGGATGTGAGTGCTACGGGGCGGTAGTCATTTAGCTCAGTTACCTTAGCTTTCTTGGGAACAGGAACAATGGTGGCCCTCTTGAAGCATGTGGGAACAGCAGACTGGTATAGGGATTGATTGAATATGTCCGTAAACACACCGGCCAGCTGGTCTGCGCATGCTCTGAGGGCGCGGCTGGGGATGCCATCTGGGCCTGCAGCCTTGCGAGGGTTAACACGTTTAAATGTCTTACTCACCTCGGCTGCAGTGAAGGAGAGACCGCATGTTTTCGTTGCAGGCCGTGTCAGTGGCACTGTATTGTCCTCAAAGCGGGCAAAAAAGTTATTTAGTCTGCCTGGGAGCAAGACATCCTGGTCCATGACTGGGCTGGGTTTCTTCCTGTAGTCCGTGATTGACTGTAGACCCTGCCACATGCCTCTTGTGTCTGAGCCGTTGAATTGAGATTCTACTTTGTCTCTGTACTGGCGCTTAGCTTGTTTGATAGCCTTGCGGAGGGAATAGCTGCACTGTTTGTATTCGGTCATGTTACCAGACACCTTGCCCTGATTAAAAGCAGTGGTTCGCGCTTTCAGTTTCACACGAATGCTGCCATCAATCCACGGTTTCTGGTTAGGGAATGTTTTAATCGTTGCTATGGGAACGACATCTTCAACGCACGTTCTAATGAACTCGCACACCGAATCAGCGTATTCGTCAATGTTGTTATCTGACGCAATACGAAACATCTCCCAGTCCACGTGATGGAAGCAGTCTTGGAGTGTGGAGTCAGCTTGGTCGGACCAGCGTTGGACAGACCTCAGCGTGGGAGCCTCTTGTTTTAGTTTCTGTCTGTAGGCAGGGATCAACAAAATGGAGTCGTGGTCAGCTTTTCCGAAAGGGGGGCGGGGCAGGGCCTTATATGCGTCGCGGAAGTTAGAGTAACAATGGTCCAATGTCTTTCCTCCCCTGGTTGCGCAATCGATATGCTGATAAAATTTGGGGAGTCTTGTTTTCAGATTAGCCTTGTTAAAATCCCCAGCTACAATGAATGCAGCCTCCGGATAAATTGTTTCCAGTTTGCAGAGAGTTAAATAAAGTTCGTTCAGAGCCATCGATGTGTCTGCTTGGGGGGGGATATATACGGCTGTGATTATGATCGAAGAGAATTCTCTTGGTAGATAATGCGGTCTACATTTGATTGTGAGGAATTCTAAATCAGGTGAACAGAAGGATTTGAGTTCCTGTATGTTTCTTTCATCGCACCATGTCACGTTAGTCATAAGGCATACGCCCCCGCCCCTCTTTTTACCAGAAAGATGTTTTTTCCTGTCTGCGCGATGCGTGGAGAAACCTGTTGGCTGCACCGCTTCGGATTGCGTCTCTCCAGTAAGCCACGTTTCCGTGAAGCAAAGAACGTTACAGTCTCTGATGTCCCTCTGGAATGCTACCCTTGCTCGGATTTCATCAACCTTGTTGTCAAGAGACTGGACATTGGCAAGAAGAATGCTAGGGAGTGGTGCGCGCTGTGCCCGTCTCCGGAGTCTGACCAGTAGACCGCCTCGTTTCCCTCTCTTTCGGAGTCGTTTTTTTGGGTCGCTGCATAGGATCCACTCCTTTGTCCTGTTTGTAAGGCAGAACACAGGATCCGCGTCGCGAAAAACATATTCTTGGTCGTACTGATGGTGAGTTGATGCTGATCTTATATTCAGTAGTTCTTCTCGACTGTATGTAATGAAACCTAAGATGACCTGGGGTACTAATGTAAGAAATAACACGTAAAAAAACAAAAAACTGCATAGTTTCCTAGGAACGCGAAGCGAGGCGGCCATCTCTGTCGGCGCCGGACTCATCTGGCCTGTCTGTCCTGTCTGGCCTGTCTGTCCTTTCCTCTGTGTGACGTCAGGGCTGGTTTATAACTCTATATAACTATCTGGCCTGTGTGTCCTATCTGGCCTGTCTGTCCTTTCCTCTGTGTGACGTCAGGGCTGGTCTATAACTCTATATAACTATCTGGCATATCTGTCCTATCTGGCCTGTCTGTCCTTTCCTCTGTGTGATGTCAGGGCTGGTCTATAACTCTATATAACTATCTGGCCTGTCTGTCCTGTCTGGCCTGTCTGTCCTGTCTTGCCTGTCTGTCCTTTCCTCTGTGTGACGTCAGGGCAGGTCTATAACTCTATATAACTATCTGGCATATCTGTCCTATCTGGCCTGTCTGTCCTTTCCTCTGTGTGACGTCAGGGCTGGTTTATAACTCTATATAACTATCTGGCCTGTCTGTCCTTTCCTCTGTGTGACGTCAGGGCAGGTCTATAACTCTATATAACTATCTGGCCTGTCTGTCCTATCTGGCCTGTCTGTCCTTTCCTCTGTGTGACGTCAGGGCTGGTTTATAACTCTATATAACTATCTGGCCTGTCTGTCCTTTCTGGCCTGTCTGTCCTGTAAGGCCTGTCTGTCCTTTCCTCTGTGTGATGTCAGGGCTGGTCTATAACTCTATATAACTATCTGGCCTGTCTGTCCTATCTGGCCTGTCTGTCCTGTCTGGCCTGTCGGTCCTTTCCTCTGCGTGACGTCAGGGCAGGTCTATAACTTTACATAACTATCTGGCCTGTCTGTCCTATCTGGCCTGTCTGTCCTTTCCTCTGTGTGACGTCAGGGCTGGTTTATAACTCTATATAACTATTTGGCCTGTCTGTCCTATCTGGCCTGTCTGTCCTTTCCTCTGTGTGACGTTAGGGCTGGTTTATAACTCTATATAACTATCTGGCCTGTCTGTCCTGTCTGGCCTGTCTGTCCTGTCTGGCCTGTCTGTCCTTTCCTCTGTGTGATGTCAGGGCTGGTTTATAACTCTATATAACTATCTGGCCTGTCCGTCCTATCTGGCCTGTCTGTCCTGTCTGGCCTGTCTGTCCTTTCCTCTGTGTGACGTCAGGGCTAGTCTATAACTCTATATAACTATCTGGCCTGTCTGTCCTATCTGGCCTGTCTGTCCTTTCCTCTGTGTGACGTCAGGGCTGGTTTATAACTCTATATAACTATCTGGCCTGTCTGTCCTGTCTGGCCTGTCTGTCCTGTCAGGCCTGTCTGTCCTTTCCTCTGTGTGATGTCAGGGCTGGTCTATAACTCTATATAACTATCTGGCCTGTCTGTCCTATCTGGCCTGTCTGTCCTGTCTGGCCTGTCGGTCCTTTCCTCTGCGTGACGTCAGGGCAGGTCTATAACTTTATATAACTATCTGGCCTGTCTGTCCTATCTGGCCTGTCTGTCCTTTCCTCTGTGTGACATCAGGGCTGGTTTATAACTCTATATAACTTTTTGGCCTGTCTGTCCTATCTGGCCTGTCTGTCCTTACCTCTGTGTGACGTTAGGGCTGGTTTATAACTCTATATAACTATCTGGCCTGTCTGTCCTGTCTGGCCTGTCTGTCCTGTCTGGCCTGTCTGTCCTTTCCTCTGTGTGATATCAGGGCTGGTTTATAACTCTATATAACTATCTGGCCTGTCTGTTCTTTCCTCTGTGTGATATCACGGCTGGTTTATAACTCTATATAACTATCTGGCCTGTCTGTCCTGTCTGGCCTGTCTGTCCTATCCTCTGTGTGATGTCAGGGCTGGTTTATAACTCTATATAACTATCTGGCCTGTCTGTCCTGTCTGGCCTGTCTGTCCTTTCCTCTGTGTGATGTCAGGGCTGGTTTATAACTCTATATAACTATCTGGCCTGTCTGTCCTTTCTGGCCTGTCTGTCCTTTCCTCTGTGTGAAGTCAGTGCAGGTTTATAACTCTATATAACTCTCTGGCCTGTCAGTACTTTCCTCTGTGTGACGTCAGGGCTGGTTTATAACTCTATATAACCATCTGGCCTGTCCTTCCTATCTGGCCTGTCTGTTCTTTCCTCTGTGTGATGTCAGGGCTGGTTTATAACTCTATATAACTATCTGGCCTGTCTGTCCTTTCCTCTGTGTGATGTCAGGGCTGGTTTATAACTCTATATAACTATCTGGCCTGTCCGTCCTATCTGGCCTGTCTGTCCTGTCTGGCCTGTCTGTCCTTTCCTCTGTGTGACGTCAGGGCTAGTCTATAACTCTATATAACTATCTGGCCTGTCTGTCCTATCTGGCCTGTCTGTCCTTTCCTCTGTGTGACGTCAGGGCTGGTTTATAACTCTATATAACTATCTGGCCTGTCTGTCCTGTCTGGCCTGTCTGTCCTGTCAGGCCTGTCTGTCCTTTCCTCTGTGTGATGTCAGGGCTGGTCTATAACTCTATATAACTATCTGGCCTGTCTGTCCTATCTGGCCTGTCTGTCCTGTCTGGCCTGTCGGTCCTTTCCTCTGCGTGACGTCAGGGCAGGTCTATAACTTTATATAACTATCTGGCCTGTCTGTCCTATCTGGCCTGTCTGTCCTTTCCTCTGTGTGACGTCAGGGCTGGTTTATAACTCTATATAACTATTTGGCCTGTCTGTCCTATCTGGCCTGTCTGTCCTTACCTCTGTGTGACGTTAGGGCTGGTTTATAACTCTATATAACTATCTGGCCTGTCTGTCCTGTCTGGCCTGTCTGTCCTGTCTGGCCTGTCTGTCCTTTCCTCTGTGTGATATCAGGGCTGGTTTATAACTCTATATAACTATCTGGCCTGTCTTTTCTTTCCTCTGTGTGATATCACGGCTGGTTTATAACTCTATATAACTATCTGGCCTGTCTGTCCTGTCTGGCCTGTCTGTCCTATCCTCTGTGTGATGTCAGGGCTGGTTTATAACTCTATATAACTATCTGGCCTGTCTGTCCTGTCTGGCCTGTCTGTCCTTTCCTCTGTGTGACGTCAGGGCTGGTTTATAACTCTATATAACTATCTGGCCTGTCTGTCCTTTCTGGCCTGTCTGTCCTTTCCTCTGTGTGAAGTCAGTGCAGGTTTATAACTCTATATAACTCTCTGGCCTGTCAGTACTTTCCTCTGTGTGACGTCAGGGCTGGTTTATAACTCTATATAACCATCTGGCCTGTCCCTCCTATCTGGCCTGTCTGTTCTTTCCTCTGTGTGATGTCAGGGCTGGTTTATAACTCTATATAACTATCTGGCCTGTCTGTCCTTTCCTCTGTGTGATGTCAGGGCTGGTTTATAACTCTATATAACTATCTGGCCTGTCTGTTCTTTCCTCTGTGTGATATCAGGTCTGGTTTATAACTCTATATAACTATCTGGCCTGTCTGTCCTGTCTGGCCTGCCTGTCCTATCCTCTGTGTGATGTCAGGGCTGGTTTATAACTCTATATAACTATCTGGCCTGTCTGTCCTGTCTGGCCTGTCTGTCCTTTCCTCTGTGTGACGTCAGGGCTGGTTTATAACTCTATATAACTATCTGGCCTGTCTGTCCTTTCCTCTGTGTGACGTTAGTGCTGGTCTATAACTCTATATAACTATCTGGCCTGTCTGTCCTGTCTGGCCTGCCTGTCCTATCCTCTGTGTGATGTCAGGGCTGGTTTATAACTCTATATAACTATCTGGCCTGTCTGTCCTATCTGGCCTGTCTGTCCTATCCTCTGTGTGATGTCAGGGCTGGTTTATAACTCTATATAACTATCTGGCCTGTCTGTCCTATCTGGCCTGTCTGTCCTGTCTGGCCTGTCTGTCCTTTCCTCTGTGTGACGTCAGGGATGGTTTATAACTCTATATAACTATCTGGCCTGTCTGTCATATCTGGCCTGTCTGTCCTATCCTCTGCGTGATGTCAGGGCTGGTTTATAACTCTATATAACTATCTGGCCTGTCTGTCCTATCTGGCCTGTCTGTCCTTTCCTCTGTGTGACGTCAGGGCTGGTTTATAACTCTATATAACTATCTGGCCTGTCTTTCCTATCTTGCCTGTCTGTCCTTTCCTCTGTTTGATGTCAGGGCTGGTCTATAACTCTATATAACTATCTGGCCTGTCTGTCCTATCTGGCCTGTCTGTCCTGTCTGGCCTGTCTGTCCATTTCCTCTGTGTGACGTCAGGGCTGGTTTATAACTCTATATAACTATCTGGCCTGTGTGTCCTATCTGGCCTGTCTGTCCTTTCCTCTGTGTGACGTCAGGGCTGGTCTATAACTCTATATAACTATCTGGCATATCTGTCCTATCTGGCCTGTCTGTCCTTTCCTCTGTGTGACGTCAGGGCTGGTCTATAACTCTATATAACTATCTGGCCTGTCTGTCCTGTCTGGCCTGTCTGTCCTGTCTTGCCTGTCTGTCCTTTCCTCTGTGTGACGTCAGGGCAGGTCTATAACTCTATATAACTATCTGGCATATCTGTCCTATCTGGCCTGTCTGTCCTTTCCTCTGTGTGACGTCAGGGCTGGTTTATAACTCTATAAAACTATCTGGCCTGTCTGTCCTTTCCTCTGTGTGACGTCAGGGCAGGTCTATAACTCTATATAACTATCTTGCCTGTCTGACCTATCTGGCCTGTCTGTCCTTTCCTCTGTGTGACGTCAGGGCTGGTCTATAACTCTATATAACTATCTGGCCTGTCTGTCCTGTCTGGCCTGTCTGTCCTGTCTTGCCTGTCTGTCCTTTCCTCTGTGTGACGTCAGGGCTGGTCTATAACTCTATATAACTATCTGGCCTGTCTGTCCTGTCTGGCCTGTCTGTCCTGTCAGGCCTGTCTGTCCTTTCCTCTGTGTGACGTCAGGGCTGGTTTATAACTCTATATAACTATTTGGCCTGTCTGTCCTATCTGGCCTGTCTGTCCTTACCTCTGTGTGACGTTAGGGCTGGTTTATAACTCTATATAACTATCTGGCCTGTCTGTCCTGTCTGGCCTGTCTGTCCTGTCTGGCCTGTCTGGCCTTTCCTCTGTGTGATATCAGGGCTGGTTTATAACTCTATGTAACTATCTGGCCTGTCTGTTCTTTCCTCTGTGTGATATCACGGCTGGTTTATAACTCTATATAACTATCTGGCCTGTCTGTCCTGTCTGGCCTGTCTGTCCTATCCTCTGTGTGATGTCAGGGCTGGTTTATAACTCTATATAACTATCTGGCCTGCCTGTCCTTTCTGGCCTGTCTGTCCTTTCCTCTGTGTGAAGACAGTGCAGGTTTATAACTCTATATAACTCTCTGGCCTGTCAGTACTTTCCTCTGTGTGACGTCAGGGCTGGTTTATAACTCTATATAACCATCTGGCCTGTCCTTCCTATCTGGCCTGTCTGTCCTTTCCTCTGTGTGATGTCAGGGCTGGTTTATAACTCTATATAACTATCTGGCCTGTCCGTCCTATCTGGCCTGTCTGTCCTGTCTGGCCTGTCTGTCCTTTCCTCTGTGTGACGTCAGGGCTGGTCTATAACTCTATATAACTATCTGGCCTGTCTGTCCTATCTGGCCTGTCTGTCCTATCCTCTCTGTGATGTCAGGGCTGGTTTATAACTTTATATAACTATCTGGCCTGTCTGTCCTATCTGGCCTGTCTGTCCTTTCCTCTGTGTGACGTCAGGGCTGGTTTATAACTCTATATAAATATATGGCCTGTCTGTCCTATCTGGCCTGTCTGTCCTTTCCTCTGTGTGATGTCAGGGCTGGTCTATAACTCTATATAACTATCTGGCCTGTCTGTCCTATCTGGCCTGTCTGTCCTTTCCTCTGTGTGACGTCAGGGCAGGTCTATAACTCTATATAACTATCTGGCCTGTCTGTCCTGTCTGGCCTGTCTGTCCTTTCCTCTGTGTGACGTCAGGGCTGGTCTATAACTCTATATAACTATCTGGCCTGTCTGTCCTTTCCTCTGTGTGACGTCAGGGCTGGTTTATAACTCTATATAACTATCTGGCCTGTCTGTCCTATCTGGCCTGTCTGTCCTTTCCTCTGTGTGACGTCAGGGCTGGTTTATAACTCTATATAACTATCTGGCATGTCTGTCCTATCTGGCCTGTCTGTCCTTTCCTCTGTGTGACGTCAGGGCTGGTCTATAACTCTATATAACTATCTGGCCTGTCTGTCCTATCTGGCCTGTCTGTCCTTTCCTCTGTGTGACGTCAGGGCTGGTCTATAACTCTATATAACTATCTGGCCTGTCTGTCCTGTCTGGCCTGTCTGTCCTGTCTGGCCTGTCTGTCCTTTCCTCTGTGTGACGTCAGGGCTGGTTTATAACTCTATATAACTATATGGCCTGTCTGTCCTATCTGGCCTGTCTGTCCTTTCCTCTGTGTGATGTCAGGGCTGGTCTATAACTCTATATAACTATCTGGCCTGTCTGTCCTATCTGGCCTGTCTGTCCTTTCCTCTGTGTGACGTCAGGGCAGGTCTATAACTCTATATAACTATCTGGCCTGTCTGTCCTGTCTGGCCTGTCTGTCCTTTCCTCTGTGTGACGTCAGGGATGGTTTATAACTCTATATAACTATCTGGCCTGTCTGTCATATCTGGCCTGTCTGTCCTATCCTCTGCGTGATGTCAAGGCTGGTTTATAACTCTATATAACTATCTGGCCTGTCTGTCCTATCTGACCTGTCTGTCCTTTCCTCTGTGTGACGTCAGGGCTGGTTTATAACTCTATATAACTATCTGGCCTGTCTTTCCTATCTTGCCTGTCTGTCCTTTCCTCTGTTTGACGTCAGGGCAGGTCTATAACTCTATATAACTATCTGGCCTGTCTGTCCTATCTGGCCTGTCTGTCCTTTCCTCTGTGTGACGTCAGGGCTGGTTTATAACTCTATATAACTATCTGGCCTGTCTTTCCTATATTGCCTGTCTGTCCTTTCCTCTGTTTGACGTCAGGGCAGGTCTATAACTCTATATAACTATCTGGCCTGTCTGTCCTTTCCTCTGTGTGACGTCAGGGCTGGTCTATAACTCTATATAACTATCTGGCCTGTCTGTCCTATCTGGCCTGTCTGTCCTATCCTCTCTGTGATGTCAGGGCTGGTTTATAACTCTATATAACTATCTGGCCTGTCTGTCCTATCTGGCCTGTCTGTCCTTTCCTCTGTGTGACGTCAGGGCTGGTTTATAACTCTATATAACTATATGGCCTGTCTGTCCTATCTGGCCTGTCTGTCCTTTCCTCTGTGTGATGTCAGGGCTGGTCTATAACTCTATATAACTATCTGGCCTGTCTGTCCTATCTGGCCTGTCTGTCCTTTCCTCTGTGTGACGTCAGGGCAGGTCTATAACTCTATATAACTATCTGGCCTGTCTGTCCTGTCTGGCCTGTCTGTCCTTTCCTCTGTCTGACGTCAGGGCTGGTCTATAACTCTATATAACTATCTGGCCTGTCTGTCCTTTCCTCTGTGTGACGTCAGGGCTGGTTTATAACTCTATATAACTATCTGGCCTGTCTGTCCTATCTGGCCTGTCTGTCCTTTCCTCTGTGTGACGTCAGGGCTGGTTTATAACTCTATATAACTATATGGCCTGTCTGTCCTATCTGGCCTGTCTTTCCTTTCCTCTGTGTGATGTCAGGGCTGGTCTATAACTCTATATAACTATCTGGCCTGTCTGTCCTATCTGGCCTGTCTGTCCTTTCCTCTGTGTGACGTCAGGGCAGGTCTATAACTCTATATAACTATCTGGCCTGTCTGTCCTGTCTGGCCTGTCTGTCCTTTCCTCTGTGTGACGTCAGGGATGGTTTATAACTCTATATAACTATCTGGCCTGTCTGTCATATCTGGCCTGTCTGTCCTATCCTCTGCGTGATGTCAAGGCTGGTTTATAACTCTATATAACTATCTGGCCTGTCTGTCCTATCTGGCCTGTCTGTCCTTTCCTCTGTGTGACGTCAGGGCTGGTTTATAACTCTATATAACTATCTGGCCTGTCTTTCCTATCTTGCCTGTCTGTCCTTTCCTCTGTTTGACGTCAGGGCAGGTCTATAACTCTATATAACTATCTGGCCTGTCTGTCCTATCTGGCCTGTCTGTCCTTTCCTCTGTGTGACGTCAGGGCTGGTTTATAACTCTATATAACTATCTGGCCTGTCTTTCCTATATTGCCTGTCTGTCCTTTCCTCTGTTTGACGTCAGGGCAGGTCTATAACTCTATATAACTATCTGGCCTGTCTGTCCTTTCCTCTGTGTGACGTCAGGGCTGGTCTATAACTCTATATAACTATCTGGCCTGTCTGTCCTATCTGGCCTGTCTGTCCTATCCTCTCTGTGATGTCAGGGCTGGTTTATAACTCTATATAACTATCTGGCCTGTCTGTCCTATCTGGCCTGTCTGTCCTTTCCTCTGTGTGACGTCAGGGCTGGTTTATAACTCTATATAACTATATGGCCTGTCTGTCCTATCTGGCCTGTCTGTCCTTTCCTCTGTGTGATGTCAGGGCTGGTCTATAACTCTATATAACTATCTGGCCTGTCTGTCCTATCTGGCCTGTCTGTCCTTTCCTCTGTGTGACGTCAGGGCAGGTCTATAACTCTATATAACTATCTGGCCTGTCTGTCCTGTCTGGCCTGTCTGTCCTTTCCTCTGTCTGACGTCAGGGCTGGTCTATAACTCTATATAACTATCTGGCCTGTCTGTCCTTTCCTCTGTGTGACGTCAGGGCTGGTTTATAACTCTATATAACTATCTGGCCTGTGTGTCCTATCTGGCCTGTCTGTCCTTTCCTCTGTGTGACGTCAGGGCAGGTCTATAACTCTATATAACTATCTGGCCTGTCTGTCCTATCTGGCCTGTCTGTCCTTTCCTCTGTGTGACGTCAGGGCTGGTCTATAACTCTATATAACTATCTGGCCTGTCTGTCCTGTCTGGCCTGTCTGTCCTGTCTTGCCTGTCTGTCCTTTCCTCTGTGTGACGTCAGGGCTGGTCTATATAACTAGCTGGCCTGTCTGTCCGATCTGGGCTGTCTGTACTTTCCTCTGTGTGACGTCAGGGCTGGTTTATAACTCTATATAACTATCTGGCCTGTCTGTCCTGTCTGGCCTGTCTGTCCTGTCAGGCCTGTCTGTCCATTCCTCTGTGTGATGTCAGGGCTGGTCTATAACTCTATATAACTATCTGGCCTGTCTGTCCTATCTGGCCTGTCTGTCCTGTCTGGCCTGTCGGTCCTTTCCTCTGCGTGACGTCAGGGCAGGTCTATAACTTTCTATAACTATCTGGCCTGTCTGTCCTATCTGGCCTGTCTGTCCTTTCCTCTGTGTGACGTCAGGGCTGGTTTATAACTCTATATAACTATTTGGCCTGTCTGTCCTGTCTGGCCTGTCTGTCCTGTCAGGCCTGTCTGTCCATTCCTCTGTGTGATGTCAGGGCTGGTCTATAACTCTATATAACTATCTGGCCTGTCTGTCCTATCTGGCCTGTCTGTCCTGTCTGGCCTGTCGGTCCTTTCCTCTGCGTGACGTCAGGGCAGGTCTATAACTTTCTATAACTATCTGGCCTGTCTGTCCTATCTGGCCTGTCTGTCCTTTCCTCTGTGTGACGTCAGGGCTGGTTTATAACTCTATATAACTATTTGGCCTGTCTGTCCTATCTGGCCTGTCTGTCCTTACCTCTGTGTGACGTTAGGGCTGGTTTATAACTCTATATAACTATCTGGCCTGTCTGTCCTGTCTGGCCTGTCTGTCCTGTCTGGCCTGTCTGTCCTTTCCTCTGTGTGATATCAGGGCTGGTTTATAACTCTATATAACTATCTGGCCTGTCTGTTCTTTCCTCTGTGTGATATCACGGCTGGTTTATAACTCTATATAACTATCTGGCCTGTCTGTCCTGTCTGGCCTGTCTGTCCTATCCTCTGTGTGATGTCAGGGCTGGTTTATAACTCTATATAACTATCTGGCCTGTCTGTCCTGTCTGGACTGTCTGTCCTTTCCTCTGTGTGATGTCAGGGTTGGTTTATAAATCTATATAACTATCTGGCCTGTCTGTCCTGTCTGGCCTGTCAGTCCTTTCCTCTGTGTGACGTCAGGGCTGGTTTATAACTCTATATAACTATCTGGCCTGTCTGTCCTGTCTGGCCTGTCTGTCCTTTCCTCTGTGTGATGTCAGGGCTGGTCTATAACTCTATATAACTATCTGGCCTGTCTGTCCTATCTGGCCTGTCTGTCCTGTCTGGCCTGTCGGTCCTTTCCTCTGCGTGACGTCAGGGCAGGTCTATAACTTTATATAACTATCTGGCCTTTCTGTCCTATCTGGCCTGTCTGTCCTTTCCTCTGTGTGACGTCAGGGCTGTTTTATAACTCTATATAACTATTTGGCCTGTCTGTCCTATCTGGCCTGTCTGTCCTGTCTGGCCTGTCGGTCCTTTCCTCTGTGTGACGTTAGGGCTGGTTTATAACTCTATATAACTATCTGGCCTGTCTGTCCTGTCTGGCCTGTCTGTCCTGTCTGGCCTGTCTGTCCTTTCCTCTGTGTGATATCAGGGCTGGTTTATAACTCTATATAACTATCTGGCCTGTCTGTCCTTTCCTCTGTGTGACGTCAGGGCTGGTTTATAACTCTATATAACTATCTGGCCTGTCTGTCCTTTCTGGCCTGTCTGTCCTTTCCTCTGTGTGAAGTCAGTGCAGGTTTATAACTCTATATAACTCTCTGGCCTGTCAGTACTTTCCTCTGTGTGAAGTCAGTGCAGGTTTATAACTCTATATAACTATCTGGCCTGTCTGTCCTATCTGGCCTGTCTGTCCTTTCCTCTGTGTGACGTCAGGGCCGGTTTATAACTCTATATAACTATCTGGCCTGTCTGTCCTATCTGGCCTGTCTGTCCTTTCCTCTGTGTGACGTCAGGTCAGGTCTATAACTCTATATAACTATCTGGCATGTCTGTCCTATCTGGCCTGTCTGTCCTTTCCTCTGTGTGACGTCAGGGCTGGTCTATAACTCTATATAACTATCTGGCCTGTCTGTCCTATCTGGCCTGTCTGTCCTTTCCTCTGTGTGACGTCAGGGCTGGTCTATAACTCTATATAACTATCTGGCCTGTCTGTCCTGTCTGGCCTGTCTGTCCTGTCTTGCCTGTCTGTCCTTTCCTCTGTGTGACGTCAGGGCTGGTTTATAACTCTATATAACTATCTGGCCTGTGTGTCCTATCTGGCCTGTCTGTCCTTTCCTCTGTGTGACGTCAGGGCAGGTCTATAACTCTATATAACTATCTGGCATATCTGTCCTATCTGGCCTGTCTGTACTTTCCTCTGTGGAACGTCAGGGCTGGTTTATAACTCTATATAACTATCTGGCCTGTCTGTCCTATCTGGCCTGTCTGTCCTTTCCTCTGTGTGACGTCAGGTCAGGTCTATAACTCTATATAACTATCTGGCCTGTCTGTCCTATCTGGCCTGTCTGTCCTTTCCTCTGTGTGACGTCAGGGCTGGTCTATAACTCTATATAACTATCTGTCCTGTCTGTCCTGTCTGGCCTGTCTGTCCTGTCTTGCCTGTCTGTCCTTTCCTCTGTGTGACGTCAGGGCTGGTCTATAACTCTATATAACTATCTGGCCTGTCTGTCCTATCTGGCCTGTCTGTCCTTTCCTCTGTGTGACGTCAGGGCTGGTTTATAACTCTATATAACTATCTGGCCTGTCTGTCCTGTCTGGCCTGTCTGTCCTGTCAGGCCTGTCTGTCCTTTCCTCTGTGTGATGTCAGGGCTGGTCTATAACTCTATATAACTATCTGGCCTGTCTGTCCTATCTGGCCTGTCTGTCCTGTCTGGCCTGTCGGTCCTTTCCTCTGCGTGACGTCAGGGCTGGTTTATAACTCTATATAACCATCTGGCCTGTCCTTCCTATCTGGCCTGTCTGTTCTTTCCTCTTTGTGATGTCAGGGCTGGTTTATAACTCTATATAACTATCTGGCCTGTCTGTTCTTTCCTCTGTGTGATGTCAGGGCTGGTTTATAACTCTATATAACTATCTGGCCTGTCTGTCCTGTCTGGCCTGTCTGTCCTTTCCTCTGTGTGATGTCATGGTTGGTTTATAACTCTATATAACAATCTGGCCTGTCTGTCCTTTCCTCTGTGTGACGTTAGTGCTGGTCTATAACTCTATATAACTATCTGGCCTGTCTGTCCTATCTGGCCTGTCTGTCCTATCCTCTGTGTGATGTCAGGGCTGGTTTATAACTCTATATAACTATCTGGCCTGTCTGTCCTATCTGGCCTGTCTGTCCTGTCTGGCCTGTCTGTCCTTTCCTCTGTGTGACGTCAGGGATGGTTTATAACTCTATATAACTATCTGGCCTGTCTGTCATATCTGGCCTGTCTGTCCTATCCTCTGCGTGATGTCAGGGCTGGTTTATAACTCTATATAACTATCTGGCCTGTCTGTCCTATCTGGCCTGTCTGTCCTTTCCTCTGTGTGACGTCAGGGCTGGTCTATAACTCTATATAACTATCTGGCCTGTCTGTCCTATCTGGCCTGTCTGTCCTTTCCTCTGTGTGACGTCAGGGCTGGTCTATAACTCTATATAACTATCTGGCCTGTCTGTCCTGTCTGGCCTGTTTGTCCTGTCTTGCCTGTCTGTCCTTTCCTCTGTGTGACGTCAGGGCTGGTTTATAACTCTATATAACTATCTGGCCTGTGTGTCCTATCTGGCCTGTCTGTCCTTTCCTCTGTGTGACGTCAGGGCATGTCTATAACTCTGTATAACTATCTGGCATATCTGTCCTATCTGGCCTGTCTGTCCTTTCCTCTGTGTGACGTCAGGGCTGGTCTATAACTCTATATAACTATCTGGCCTGTCTGTCCTGTCTGGCCTTTCTGTCCTGTCTTGCCTGTCTGTCCTTTCCTCTGTGTGACGTCAGGGCTGGTTTATAACTCTATATAACTATCTGGCCTGTGTGTCCTATCTGGCCTGTCTGTCCTTTCCTCTGTGTGACGTCAGGGCAGGTCTATAACTCTAATAAACTATCTGGCATATCTGTCCTATCTGGCCTGTCTGTCCTTTCCTCTGTGTGACGTCAGGGCTGGTTTATAACTCTATATAACTATCTGGCCTGTCTGTCCTGTCTGGCCTGTCTGTCCTGTCAGGCCTGTCTGTCCTTTCCTCTGTGTGATGTCAGGGCTGGTCTATAACTCTATATAACTATCTGGCCTGTCTGTCCTGTCTGGCCTGTCTGTCCTTTCCTCTGTGTGATATCAGGGCTGGTTTATAACTCTATATAACTATCTGGCCTGTCTGTTCTTTCCTCTGTGTGATATCACGGCTGGTTTATAACTCTATATAACTATCTGGCCTGTCTGTCCTGTCTGGCCTGTCTGTCCTTTCCTCTGTGTTACGTCAGGGCTGGTTTATAACTCTATATAACTATCTGGCCTGTCTGTCCTTTCTGGCCTGTCTGTCCTTTCCTCTGTGTGAAGTCAGTGCAGGTGTATAACTCTATATAACTCTCTGGCCTGTCAGTACTTTCCTCTGTGTGACGTCAGGGCTGGTTTATAACTCTATATAACCATCTGGCCTGTCTGTCCTGTCTGGCCTGTCTGTCCTTTCCTCTGTGTGACGTCAGGGCTGGTTTATAACTCTATATAACTATCTGGCCTGTCTGTCCTTTCCTCTGTGTGACGTTAGTGCTGGTCTATAACTCTATATAACCATCTGGCCTGTCTGTCCTGTCTGGCCTGTCTGTCCTTTCCTCTGTGTGACGTCAGGGCTGGTTTATAACTCTATATAACTCTCTGGCCTGTCAGTACTTTCCTCTGTGTGACGTCAGGGCTGGTTTATAACTCTATATAACCATCTGGCCTGTCTGTCCTGTCTGGCCTGTCTGTCCTTTCCTCTGTGTGATGTCAGGGCTGGTTTATAACTCTATATAACTCTCTGGCCTGTCAGTACTTTCCTCTGTGTGACGTCAGGGCTGGTTTATAACTCTATATAACTATCTGGCCTGTCTGTCCTATCTGGCCTGTCTGTCCTTTCCTCTGTGTGACGTCAGGGCTGGTTTATAACTCTATATAACTATATGGCCTGTCTGTCCTATCTGGCCTGTCTGTCCTTTCCTCTGTGTGATGTCAGGGCTGGTCTATAACTCTATATAACTATCTGGCCTGTCTGTCCTATCTGGCCTGTCTGTCCTGTCTGGCCTGTCTGTCCTTTCCTCTGTGTGACGTCAGGGATGGTTTATAACTCTATATAACTATCTGGCCTGTCTGTCATATCTGGCCTGTCTGTCCTATCCTCTGCGTGATGTCAAGGCTGGTTTATAACTCTATATAACTATCTGGCCTGTCTGTCCTATCTGGCCTGTCTGTCCTTTCCTCTGTGTGACGTCAGGGCTGGTTTATAACTCTATATAACTATCTGGCCTGTCTTGCCTATCTTGCCTGTCTGTCCTTTCCTCTGTTTGACGTCAGGGCAGGTCTATAACTCTATATAACTATCTGGCCTGTCTGTCCTATCTGGCCTGTCTGTCCTTTCCTCTGTGTGACGTCAGGGCTGGTTTATAACTCTATATAACTATCTGGCCTGTCTGTCCTATCTTGCCTGTCTGTCCTTTCCTGTGTTTGACGTCAGGGCTGGTCTATAACTCTATATAAGTATCTGGCCTGTCTGTCCTTTCCTCTGTGTGACGTCAGTGCTGGTCTATAACTCTATATAACTATCTGGCCTGTCTGTCCTATCTGGCCTGTCTGTCCTTTCCTCTGTGTGACGTCAGGGCTGGTTTATAACTCTATATAACTATCTGGCCTGTCTTTCCTATCTTGCCTGTCTGTCCTTTCCTCTGTTTGACGTCAGGGCAGGTCTATAACTCTATATAACTATCTGGCCTGTCTGTCCTTTCCTCTGTCTGACGTCAGGGCTGGTCTATAACTCTATATAACTATCTGGCCTGTCTGTCCTTTCCTCTGTGTGACGTCAGGGCTGGTTTATAACTCTATATAACTATCTGGCCTGTCTGTCCTATCTGGCCTGTCTGTCCTTTCCTCTGTGTGACGTCAGGGCTGGTTTATAACTCTATATAACTATCTGGCCTGTCTGTCCTATCTGGCCTGTCTGTCCTTTCCTCTGTGTGACATCAGGGCAGGTCTACAACTCTATATAACTATCTGGCATGTTTGTCCTATCTGGCCTGTCTGTCCTTTACTCTGTGTGACGTCAGGGCTGGTCTATAACTCTATATAACTATCTGGCTTGTCTGTCCTATCTGGCCTGTCTGTCCTTTCCTCTGTGTGACGTCAGGGCTGGTCTATAACTCTATATAACTATCTGGCCTGTCTGTCCTGTCTGGCCTGTCTGTCCTGTCTTGCCTGTCTGTCCTTTCCTCTGTGTGACGTCAGGGCTGGTTTATAACTCTATATAACTATCTGGCCTGTGTGTCCTATCTGGCCTGTCTGTCCTTTCCTCTGTGTGACGTCAGGGCAGGTCTATAACTCTATATAACTATCTGGCCTGTCTGTCCTATCTGGCCTGTCTGTCCTTTCCTCTGTGTGACGTCAGGGCTGGTCTATAACTCTATATAACTATCTGGCCTGTCTGTCCTGTCTGGCCTGTCTGTCCTGTCTTGCCTGTCTGTCCTTTCCTCTGTGTGACGTCAGGGCTGGTCTATATAACTAGCTGGCCTGTCTGTCCGATCTGGGCTGTCTGTACTTTCCTCTGTGTGACGTCAGGGCTGGTTTTTAACTCTATATAACTATCTGGCCTGTCTGTCCTGTCTGGCCTGTCTGTCCTGTCAGGCCTGTCTGTCTTTTCCTCTGTGTGATGTCAGGGCTGGTCTATAACTCTATATAACTATCTGGCCTGTCTGTCCTATCTGGCCTGTCTGTCCTGTCTGGCCTGTCGGTCCTTTCCTCTGCGTGACGTCAGGGCAGGTCTATAACTTTATATAACTATCTGGCCTGTCTGTCCTATCTGGCCTGTCTGTCCTTTCCTCTGTGTGACGTCAGGGCTGGTTTATAACTCTATATAACTATTTGGCCTGTCTGTCCTATCTGGCCTGTCTGTCCTTACCTCTGTGTGACGTTAGGGCTGGTTTATAACTCTATATAACTATCTGGCCTGTCTGTCCTGTCTGGCCTGTCTGTCCTGTCTGGCCTGTCTGTCCTTTCCTCTGTGTGATATCAGGGCTGGTTTATAACTCTATATAACTATCTGGCCTGTCTGTTCTTTCCTCTGTGTGATATCACGGCTGGTTTATAACTCTATATAACTATCTGGCCTGTCTGTCCTGTCTGGCATGTCTGTCCTATCCTCTGTGTGATGTCAGGGCTGGTTTATAACTCTATATAACTATCTGGCCTGTCTGTCCTGTCTGGACTGTCTGTCCTTTCCTCTGTGTGATGTCAGGGTTGGTTTATAACTCTATATAACTATCTGGCCTGTCTGTCCTGTCTGGCCTGTCAGTCCTTTCCTCTGTGTGACGTCAGGGCTGGTTTATAACTCTATATAACTATCTGGTCTGTCTGTCCTGTCTGGCCTGTCTATCCTATCCTCTGTGTGATGTCAGGGCTGGTTTATAACTCTATATAACTATCTGGCCTGTCTGTCCTGTCTGGCCTGTCTGTCCTTTCCTCTGTGTGATGTCAGGGCTGGTCTATAACTCTGTATAACTATCTGGCCTGTCTGTCCTATCTGGCCTGTCTGTCCTGTCTGGCCTGTCGGTCCTTTCCTCTGCGTGACGTCAGGGCAGGTCTATAACTTTATATAACTATCTGGCCTGTCTGTCCTATCTGGCCTGTCTGTCCTTTCCTCTGTGTGACGTCAGGGCTGGTTTATAACTCTATATAACTATTTGGCCTGTCTGTCCTATCTGGCCTGTCTGTCCTTACCTCTGTGTGACGTTAGGGCTGGTTTATAACTCTATATAACTATCTGGCCTGTCTGTCCTGTCTGGCCTGTCTGTCCTGTCTGGCCTGTCTGTCCTTTCCTCTGTGTGATATCAGGGCTGGTTTATAACTCTATATAACTATCTGGCCTGTCTGTTCTTTCCTCTGTGTGATATCACGGTTGGTTTATAACTCTATATAACTATCTGGCCTGTCTGTCCTGTCTGGCCTGTCTGTCCTATCCTCTGTGTGATGTCAGGGCTGGTTTATAACTCTATATAACTATCTGGCCTGTCTGTCCTGTCTGGACTGTCTGTCCTTTCCTCTGTGTGATGTCAGGGTTGGTTTATAACTCTATATAACTATATGGCCTGTCTGTCCTGTCTGGCCTGTCAGTCCTTTCCTCTGTGTGACGTCAGGGCTGGTTTATAACTCTATATAACTATCTGGCCTGTCTGTCCTGTCTGGCCTGTCTTTCCTATCCTCTGTGTGATGTCAGGGCTGGTTTATAACTCCATATAACTATCTGGCCTGTCTGTCCTGTCTGGCCTGTCCCTTTCCTCTGTGTGATGTCAGGGCTGGTCTATAACTCTATATAACTATCTGGCCTGTCTGTCCTATCTGGCCTGTCTGTCCTGTCTGGCCTGTCGGTCCTTTCCTCTGCGTGACGTCAGGGCAGGTCTATAACTTTATATAACTATCTGGCCTTTCTGTCCTATCTGGCCTGTCTGTCCTTTCCTCTGTGTGACGTCAGGGCTGTTTTATAACTCTATATAACTATTTGGCCTGTCTGTCCTATCTGGCCTGTCTGTCCTTACCTCTGTGTGACGTTAGGGCTGGTTTATACTCTATATAACTATCTGGCCTGTCTGTCCTGTCTGGCCTGTCTGTCCTGTCTGGCCTGTCTGTCCTTTCCTCTGTGTGATATCAGGGCTGGTTTATAACTCTATATAACTATCTGGCCTGTCTGTCCTTTCCTCTGTGTGACGTCAGGGCTGGTTTATAACTCTATATAACTATCTGGCCTGTCTGTCCTTTCTGGCCTGTCTGTCCTTTCCTCTGTGTGAAGTCAGTGCAGGTTTATAACTCTATATAACTCTCTGGCCTGTCAGTACTTTCCTCTGTGTGAAGTCAGTGCAGGTTTATAACTCTATATAACTATCTGGCCTGTCTGTCCTATCTGGCCTGTCTGTCCTTTCCTCTGTGTGACGTCAGGGCTGGTTTATAACTCTATATAACTATCTGGCCTGTCTGTCCTGTCTGGCCTGTCTGTCCTTTCCTCTGTGTGACGTCAGGTCAGGTCTATAACTCTATATAACTATCTAGCATGTCTGTCCTATCTGGCCTGTCTGTCCTTTCCTCTGTGTGACGTCAGGGCTGGTCTATAACTCTATATAACTATCTGGCCTGTCTGTCCTATCTGGCCTGTCTGTCCTTTCCTCTGTGTGACGTCAGGGCTGGTCTATAACTCTATATAACTATCTGGCCTGTCTGTCCTGTCTGGCCTGTCTGTCCTGTCTTGCCTGTCTGTCCTTTCCTCTGTGTGACGTCAGGGCTGGTTTATAACTCTATATAAATATCTGGCCTGTGTGTCCTATCTGGCCTGTCTGTCCTTTCCTCTGTGTGACGTCAGGGCAGGTCTATAACTCTATATAACTATCTGGCATATCTGTCCTATCTGGCCTGTCTGTACTTTCCTCTGTGGAACGTCAGGGCTGGTTTATAACTCTATATAACTATCTGGCCTGTCTGTCCTATCTGGCCTGTCTGTCCTTTCCTCTGTGTGACGTCAGGGCAGGTCTATAACTCTATATAACTATCTGGCCTGTCTGTCCTATCTGGCCTGTCTGTCCTTTCCTCTGTGTGACGTCAGGGCTGGTCTATAACTCTATATAACTATCTGGCCTGTCTGTCCTGTCTGGCCTGTCTGTCCTGTCTTGCGTGTCTGTCCTTTCCTCTGTGTGACGTCAGGGCTGGTCTATAACTCTATATAACTATCTGGCCTGTCTGTCCTATCTGGCCTGTCTGTCCTTTCCTCTGTGTGACGTCAGGGCTGGTTTATAACTCTATATAACTATCTTGCCTGTCTGTCCTGTCTGGCCTGTCTGTCCTGTCAGGCCTGTCTGTCCTTTCCTCTGTGTGATGTCAGGGCTGGTCTATAACTCTATATAACTATCTGGCCTGTCTGTCCTATCTGGCCTGTCTGTCCTGTCTGGCCTGTCGGTCCTTTCCTCTGCGTGACGTCAGGGCTGGTTTATAACTCTAAATAACCATCTGGCCTGTCCTTCCTATCTGGCCTGTCTGTTCTTTCCTCTGTGTGACGTCAGGGCTGGTTTATAACTCTATATAACTATCTGGCCTGTCTGTCCTGTCTGGCCTGTCTGTCCTGTCTTGCCTGTCTGTCCTTTCCTCTGTGTGACGTCAGGGCTGGTCTATAACTCTATATAACTATCTGGCCTGTCTGTCCTATCTGGCCTGTCTGTCCTTTCCTCTGTGTGACGTCAGGGCTGGTTTATAACTCTATTAAACTATCTGGCCTGTCTGTCCTGTCTGGCCTGTCTGTCCTGTCAGGCCTGTCTGTCCTTTCCTCTGTGTATGATGTCAGGGCTGGTCTATAACTCTATATAACTCTCTGGCCTGTCTGTCCTATCTGGCCTGTCTGTCCTGTCTGGCCTGTCGGTCCTTTCCTATGCGTGACGTCAGGGCAGGTCTATAACTTTATATAACTATCTGGCCTGTCTGTCCTTACCTCTGTGTGACGTTAGGGCTGGTTTATAACTCTATATAACTATCTGGCCTGTCTGTCCTGTCTGGCCTGTCTGTCCTGTCTGGCCTGTCTGTCATTTCCTCTTTGTGATATCAGGGCTGGTTTATAACTCTATATAACTATCTGGCCTGTCTGTTCTTTCCTCTGTGTGATATCACGGCTGGTTTATAACTCTATATAACTATCTGGCCTGTCTGTCCTGTCTGGCCTGTCTGTCCTAACCTCTGTGTGATGTCAGGGCTGGTTTATAACTCTATATAACTATCTGGCCTGTCTGTCCTTTCCTCTGTGTGACGTTAGTGCTGGTCTATAACTCTATATAACTATCTGGCCTGTCTGTCCTATCTGGCCTGTCTGTCCTATCCTCTGTGTGATGTCAGGGCTGGTTTATAACTCTATATAACTATCTGGCCTGTCTGTCCTATCTGGCCTGTCTGTCCTGTCTGGCCTGTCTGTCCTTTCCTCTGTGTGACGTCAGGGATGGTTTATAACTCTATATAACTATCTGGCCTGTCTGTCATATCTGGCCTGTCTGTCCTATCCTCTGCGTGATGTCAGGGCTGGTTTATAACTCTATATAACTATCTGGCCTGTCTGTCCTATCTGGCCTGTCTGTCGTTTCCTCTGTGTGACGTCAGGGCTGGTTTATAACTCTATATAACTATCTGGCCTGTCTTTCCTATCTTGCCTGTCTGTCCTTTCCTCTGTTTGATGTCAGGGCTGGTCTATAACTCTATATAACTATCTGGCCTGTCTGTCCTATCTGGCCTGTCTGTCCTGTCTGGCCTGTCTGTCCTTTCCTCTGTGTGACGTCAGGGCAGGTCTATAACTCTATATAACTATCTGGCCTGCCTGTCCTTTCCTCTGTGTGACGTCAGGGCTGGTCTATAACTCTATATAACTATCTGGCCTGTCTGTCCTATCTGGCCTGTCTGTCCTATCCTCTCTGTGATGTCAGGGCTGGTTTATAACTCTATATAACTATCTGGCCTGTCTGTCCTATCTGGCCTGTCTGTCCTTTCCTCTGTGTGACGTCAGGGCTGGTTTATAACTCTATATAACTATCTGGCCTGTCTGTCCTATCTGGCCTGTCTGTCCTTTCCTCTGTGTGATGTCAGGGCTGGTCTATAACTCTATATAACTATCTGGCCTGTCTGTCCTATCTGGCCTGTCTGTCCTTTCCTCTGTGTGACGTCAGGGCAGGTCTATAACTCTATATAACTATCTGGCCTGTCTGTCTTTTCTTCTGTGTGACGTCATGGCTGGTTTATAACTCTATATAACTATCTGGCCTGTCTGTCCTATCTGGCCTGTCTGTCCTATCCTCTGTGTGATGTCAGGGCTGGTCTATAACTCTATATAACTATCTGGCCTGTCTGTCCTATCTGGCCTGTCTGTCCTATCCTCTGTGTGATGTCAGGGCTGGTTTATAACTCTATATAACTATCTGGCCTGTCTGTCCTATCTGGCCTGTCTGTCCTGTCTGGCCTGTCTGTCCTATCCTCTGTGTGACGTCAGGGATGGTTTATAACTCTATATAACTATCTGGCCTGTCTGTCATATCTGGCCTGTCTGTCCTATCCTCTGCGTGATGTCAGGTCTGGTTTATAACTCTATATAACTATCTGGCCTGTCTGTCCTATCTGGCCTGTCTGTCCTTTCCTCTGTGTGACGTCAGGGCTGGTTTATAACTCTATATAACTATCTGGCCTGTCTTTCCTATCTTGCCTGTCTGTCCTTTCCTCTGTTTGATGTCAGGGCTGGTCTATAACTCTATATAACTATCTGGCCTGTCTGTCCTATCTGGCCTGTCTGTCCTGTCTGGCCTGTCTGTCCCTTCCTCTGTGTGACGTCAGGGCAGGTCTATAACTCTATATAACTATCTGGCCTGTCTGTCCTTTCCTCTGTGTGACGTCAGGGCTGTTCTATAACTCTATATAACTATCTGGCCTGTCTGTCCTATCTGGCCTGTCTGTCCTATCCTCTGTGTGATGTCAGGGCTGGTTTATAACTCTATATAACTATCTGGCCTGTCTGTCCTATCTGGCCTGTCTGTCCTGTCTGGCCTGTCTGTCCTTTCCTCTGTGTGACGTCAGGGATGGTTTATAACTCTATATAACTATCTGGCCTGTCTGTCATATCTGGCCTGTCTGTCCAATCCTCTGCGTGATGTCAGGGCTGGTTTATAACTCTATATAACTATCTGGCCTGTCTGTCCT
This sequence comes from Oncorhynchus clarkii lewisi, assembly GCF_045791955.1. Classification (NCBI taxonomy): domain Eukaryota; kingdom Metazoa; phylum Chordata; class Actinopteri; order Salmoniformes; family Salmonidae; genus Oncorhynchus; species Oncorhynchus clarkii. The sequence continues at coordinate 1,588,963 of NC_092154.1, read as the reverse complement.
ATCTGGCCTGTCTGTCCTTTCCTCTGTGTGACGTCAGGGCTGGTTTATAACTCTATATAACTATCTGGCCTGTCTGTCCTATCTGGCCTGTCTGTCCTATCCTCTGTGTGATGTCAGGGCTGGTCTATAACTCTATATAACTATCTGGCCTGTCTGTCCTGTCTGGCCTGTCTGTCCTTTCCTCTGTGTGACGTCAGGGCTGGTTTATAACTCTATATAACTATCTGGCCTGTCTGTCCTTTCCTCTGTGTGACGTTAGTGCTGGTCTATAACTCTATATAACTATCTGGCCTGTCTGTCCTATCTGGCCTGTCTGTCCTATCCTCTGTGTGATGTCAGGGCTGGTTTATAACTCTATATAACTATCTGGCCTGTCTGTCCTATCTGGCCTGTCTGTCCTGTCTGGCCTGTCTGTCCTTTCCTCTGTGTGACGTCAGGGATGGTTTATAACTCTATATAACTATCTGGCCTGTCTGTCCTATCTGGCCTGTCTGTCCTTTCCTCTGTGTGACGTCAGGGCTGGTTTATAACTCTATATAACTATCTGGCCTGTCTGTCCTATCTGGCCTGTCTGTCCTATCCTCTGTGTGATGTCAGGGCTGGTCTATAACTCTATATAACTATCTGGCCTGTCTGTCCTATCTGGCCTGTCTGTCCTGTCTGGCCTGTCTGTCCTTTCCTCTGTGTGACGTCAGGGATGGTTTATATCTCTATATAACTATCTGGCCTGTCTGTCATATCTGGCCTGTCTGTCCTATCCTCTGCGTGATGTCAGGGCTGGTTTATAACTCTATATAACTATCTGGCCTATCTGTCCTATCTGGCCTTTCTGTCCTTTCCTCTGTGTGACGTCAGGGCTGGTTTATAACTCTATATAACTATCTGGCCTGTCTGTCCTATCTGGCCTGTCTGTCCTTTCCTCTGTGTGATGTCAGGGCTGGTCTATAACTCTATATAACTATCTGGCCTGTCTGTCTTGTCTGGCCTGTCTGTCCTGTCTTGCCTGTCTGTCCTTTCCTCTGTGTGACGTCAGGGCTGGTCTATAACTCTATATAACTATCTGGCCTGTCTGTCCTATCTGGCCTGTCTGTCCTTTCCTCTGTGTGACGTCAGGGCTGGTTTATAACTCTATATAACTATCTGGCCTGTCTGTCCTGTCTGGCCTGTCTGTCCTGTCAGGCCTGTCTGTCCTTTCCTCTGTGTGATGTCAGGGCTGGTTTATAACTCTATATAACTATCTGGCCTGTCTGTCCTTTCTGGCCTGTCTGTCCTTTCCTCTGTGTGAAGTCAGTGCAGGTTTATAACTCTATATAACTCTCTGGCCTGTCAGTACTTTCCTCTGTGTGAAGTCAGTGCAGGTTTATAACTCTATATAACTATCTGGCCTGTCTGTCCTATCTGGCCTGTCTGTCCTTTCCTCTGTGTGACGTCAGGGCTGATTTATAACTCTATATAACTATCTGGCCTGTCTGTCCTGTCTGGCCTGTCTGTCCTTTCCTCTGTGTGACGTCAGGTCAGGTCTATAACTCTATATAACTATCTGGCATGTCTGTCCTATCTGGCCTGTCTGTCCTTTCCTCTGTGTGACGTCAGGGCTGGTCTATAACTCTATATAACTATCTGGCCTGTCTGTCCTATCTGGCCTGTCTGTCCTTTCCTCTGTGTGACGTCAGGGCTGGTCTATAACTCTATATAACTATCTGGCCTGTCTGTCCTGTCTGGCCTGTCTGTCCTGTCTTGCCTGTCTGTCCTTTCCTCTGTGTGACGTCAGGGCTGGTTTATAACTCTATATAACTATCTGGCCTGTGTGTCCTATCTGGCCTGTCTGTCCTTTCCTCTGTGTGACGTCAGGGCAGGTCTATAACTCTATATAACTATCTGGCATATCTGTCCTATCTGGCCTGTCTGTACTTTCCTCTGTGGAACGTCAGGGCTGGTTTATAACTCTATATAACTATCTGGCCTGTCTGTCCTATCTGGCCTGTCTGTCCTTTCCTCTGTGTGACGTCAGGGCAGGTCTATAACTCTATATAACTATCTGGCCTGTCTGTCCTATCTGGCCTGTCTGTCCTTTCCTCTGTGTGACGTCAGGGCTGGTCTATAACTCTATATAACTATCTGGCCTGTCTGTCCTGTCTGGCCTGTCTGTCCTGTCTTGCCTGTCTGTCCTTTCCTCTGTGTGACGTCAGGGCTGGTCTATAACTCTATATAACTATCTGGCCTGTCTGTCCTATCTGGCCTGTCTGTCCTTTCCTCTGTGTGACGTCAGGGCTGGTTTATAACTCTATATAACTATCTGGCCTGTCTGTCCTGTCTGGCCTGTCTGTCCTGTCAGGCCTGTCTGTCCTTTCCTCTGTGTGATGTCAGGGCTGGTCTATAACTCTATATAACTATCTGGCCTGTCTGTCCTATCTGGCCTGTCTGTCCTGTCTGGCCTGTCGGTCCTTTCCTCTGCGTGACGTCAGGGCTGGTTTATAACTCTATTTAACCATCTGGCCTGTCCTTCCTATCTGGCCTGTCTGTTCTTTCCTCTTTGTGATGTCAGGGCTGGTTTATAACTCTATATAACTATCTGGCCTGTCTGTCCTTTCCTCTGTGTGATGTCAGGGCTGGTTTATAACTCTATATAACTATCTGGCCTGTCTGTTCTTTCCTCTGTGTGATGTCAGGGCTGGTTTATAACTCTATATAACTATCTGGCCTGTCTGTCCTGTCTGGCCTGTCTGTCCTTTCCTCTGTGTGATGTCATGGTTGGTTTATAACTCTATATAACAATCTGGCCTGTCTGTCCTTTCCTCTGTGTGACGTTAGTGCTGGTCTATAACTCTATATAACTATCTGGCCTTTCTGTCCTATCTGGCCTGTCTGTCCTATCCTCTGTGTGATGTCAGGGCTGGTTTATAACTCTATATAACTATCTGGCCTGTCTGTCCTATCTGGCCTGTCTGTCCTGTCTGGCCTGTCTGTCCTTTCCTCTGTGTGACGTCAGGGATGGTTTATAACTCTATATAACTATCTGGCCTGTCTGTCCTATCTGGCCTGTCTGTCCTATCCTCTGCGTGATGTCAGGGCTGGTTTATAACTCTATATAACTATCTGGCCTGTCTGTCCTATCTGGCCTGTCTGTCCTTTCCTCTGTGTGACGTCAGGGCTGGTTTATAACTCTATATAACTATCTGGCCTGTCTTTCCTATCTTGCCTGTCTGTCCTTTCCTCTGTTTGATGTCAGGGCTGGTCTATAACTCTATATAACTATCTGGCCTGTCTGTCCTATCTGGCCTGTCTGTCCTTTCCTCTGTGTGACGTCAGGGCTGGTTTATAACTCTATATAACTATCTGGTCTGTCTGTCCTATCTGGCCTGTTTGTCCTTTCCTCTGTGTGATGTCAGGGCTGGTCTATAACTCTATATAACTATCTGGCCTGTCTGTCCTATCTGGCCTGTCTGTCCTTTCCTCTGTGTGACGTCAGGGCAGGTCTATAACTCTATATAACTATCTGGCCTGTCTCTCCTGTCTGGCCTGTCTGTCCTTTCCTCTGTGTGACGTCAGTGCTGGTCTATAACTCTATATAACTATCTGGCCTGTCTGTCCTTTCCTCTGTGTGACTTCAGGGCTAGTCTATAACTCTATATAACTATCTGGCCTGTCTGTCCTATCTGGCCTGTCTGTCCTTTCCTCTGTGTGACGTCAGGGCTGGTCTATAACTCTATATAACTATCTGGCATGTCTGTCCTATCTGGCCTGTCTGTCCTTTCCTCTGTGTGACGTCAGGGCTAGTCTATAACTCTATATAACTATCTGGCCTGTCTGTCCTATCTGGCCTGTCTGTCCTTTCCTCTGTGTGACGTCAGGGCTGGTCTATAACTCTATATAACTATCTGGCCTGTCTGTCCTGTCTGGCCTGTCTGTCCTGTCTTGCCTGTCTGTCCTTTCCTCTGTGTGACGTCAGGGCTGGTTTATAACTCTATATAACTATCTGGCCTGTGTCCTATCTGGCCTGTCTGTCCTTTCCTCTGTGTGACGTCAGGGCAGGTCTATAACTCTATATAACTATCTGGCATATCTGTCCTATCTGGCCTGTCTGTCCTTTCCTCTGTGTGACGTCAGGGCTGGTTTATAACTCTATATAACTATCTGGCCTGTCTGTCCTATCTGGCCTGTCTGTCCTTTCCTCTGTGTGACGTCAGGGCAGGTCTATAACTCTATATAACTATCTGGCCTGTCTGTCCTATCTGGCCTGTCTGTCCTTTCCTCTGTGTGACGTCAGGGCTGGTTTATAACTCTATATAACTATCTGGCCTGTCTGTCCTGTCTGGCCTGTCTGTCCTGTCTTGCCTGTCTGTCCTTTCCTCTGTGTGACGTCAGGGCTGGTCTATAACTCTATATAACTATCTGGCCTGTCTGTCCTATCTGGCCTGTCTGTCCTTTCCTCTGTGTGACGTCAGGGCTGGTTTATAACTCTATTAAACTATCTGGCCTGTCTGTCCTGTCTGGCCTGTCTGTCCTGTCAGGCCTGTCTGTCCTTTCCTCTGTGTATGATGTCAGGGCTGGTCTATAACTCTATATAACTCTCTGGCCTGTCTGTCCTATCTGGCCTGTCTGTCCTGTCTGGCCTGTCGGTCCTTTCCTATGCGTGACGTCAGGGCAGGTCTATAACTTTATATAACTATCTGGCCTGTCTGTCCTTACCTCTGTGTGACGTTAGGGCTGGTTTATAACTCTATATAACTATCTGGCCTGTCTGTCCTGTCTGGCCTGTCTGTCCTGTCTGGCCTGTCTGTCATTTCCTCTTTGTGATATCAGGGCTGGTTTATAACTCTATATAACTATCTGGCCTGTCTGTTCTTTCCTCTGTGTGATATCACGGCTGGTTTATAACTCTATATAACTATCTGGCCTGTCTGTCCTGTCTGGCCTGTCTGTCCTATCCTCTGTGTGATGTCAGGGCTGGTTTATAACTCTATATAACTATCTGGCCTGTCTGTCCTTTCCTCTGTGTGACGTTAGTGCTGGTCTATAACTCTATATAACTATCTGGCCTGTCTGTCCTATCTGGCCTGTCTGTCCTATCCTCTGTGTGATGTCAGGGCTGGTTTATAACTCTATATAACTATCTGGCCTGTCTGTCCTATCTGGCCTGTCTGTCCTGTCTGGCCTGTCTGTCCTTTCCTCTGTGTGACGTCAGGGATGGTTTATAACTCTATATAACTATCTGGCCTGTCTGTCATATCTGGCCTGTCTGTCCTATCCTCTGCGTGATGTCAGGGCTGGTTTATAACTCTATATAACTATCTGGCCTGTCTGTCCTATCTGGCCTGTCTGTCGTTTCCTCTGTGCGACGTCAGGGCTGGTTTATAACTCTATATAACTATCTGGCCTGTCTTTCCTATCTTGCCTGTCTGTCCTTTCCTCTGTTTGATGTCAGGGCTGGTCTATAACTCTATATAACTATCTGGCCTGTCTGTCCTATCTGGCCTGTCTGTCCTGTCTGGCCTGTCTGTCCTTTCCTCTGTGTGACGTCAGGGCAGGTCTATAACTCTATATAACTATCTGGCCTGCCTGTCCTTTCCTCTGTGTGACGTCAGGGCTGGTCTATAACTCTATATAACTATCTGGCCTGTCTGTCCTATCTGGCCTGTCTGTCCTATCCTCTCTGTGATGTCAGGGCTGGTTTATAACTCTATATAACTATCTGGCCTGTCTGTCCTATCTGGCCTGTCTGTCCTTTCCTCTGTGTGACGTCAGGGCTGGTTTATAACTCTATATAACTATCTGGCCTGTCTGTCCTATCTGGCCTGTCTGTCCTTTCCTCTGTGTGATGTCAGGGCTGGTCTATAACTCTATATAACTATCTGGCCTGTCTGTCCTATCTGGCCTGTCTGTCCTTTCCTCTGTGTGACGTCAGGGCAGGTCTATAACTCTATAGAACTATCTGGCCTGTCTGTCTTTTCTTCTGTGTGACGTCATGGCTGGTTTATAACTCTATATAACTATCTGGCCTGTCTGTCCTATCTGGCCTGTCTGTCCTATCCTCTGTGTGATGTCAGGGCTGGTCTATAACTCTATATAACTATCTGGCCTGTCTGTCCTATCTGGCCTGTCTGTCCTATCCTCTGTGTGATGTCAGGGCTGGTTTATAACTCTATATAACTATCTGGCCTGTCTGTCCTATCTGGCCTGTCTGTCCTGTCTGGCCTGTCTGTCCTATCCTCTGTGTGACGTCAGGGATGGTTTATAACTCTATATAACTATCTGGCCTGTCTGTCATATCTGGCCTGTCTGTCCTATCCTCTGCGTGATGTCAGGTCTGGTTTATAACTCTATATAACTATCTGGCCTGTCTGTCCTATCTGGCCTGTCTGTCCTTTCCTCTGTGTGACGTCAGGGCTGGTTTATAACTCTATATAACTATCTGGCCTGTCTTTCCTATCTTGCCTGTCTGTCCTTTCCTCTGTTTGATGTCAGGGCTGGTCTATAACTCTATATAACTATCTGGCCTGTCTGTCCTATCTGGCCTGTCTGTCCTGTCTGGCCTGTCTGTCCCTTCCTCTGTGTGACGTCAGGGCAGGTCTATAACTCTATATAACTATCTGGCCTGTCTGTCCTTTCCTCTGTGTGACGTCAGGGCTGTTCTATAACTCTATATAACTATCTGGCCTGTCTGTCCTATCTGGCCTGTCTGTCCTATCCTCTGTGTGATGTCAGGGCTGGTTTATAACTCTATATAACTATCTGGCCTGTCTGTCCTATCTGGCCTGTCTGTCCTGTCTGGCCTGTCTGTCCTTTCCTCTGTGTGACGTCAGGGATGGTTTATAACTCTATATAACTATCTGGCCTGTCTGTCATATCTGGCCTGTCTGTCCAATCCTCTGCGTGATGTCAGGGCTGGTTTATAACTCTATATAACTATCTGGCCTGTCTGTCCTATCTGGCCTTTCTGTCCTTTCCTCTGTGTGACGTCAGGGCTGGTTTATAACTCTATATAACTATCTGGCCTGTCTGTCCTATCTGGCCTGTCTGTCCTATCCTCTGTGTGATGTCAGGGCTGGTCTATAACTCTATATAACTATCTGGCCTGTCTGTCCTGTCTGGCCTGTCTGTCCTTTCCTCTGTGTGACGTCAGGGCTGGTTTATAACTCTATATAACTATCTGGCCTGTCTGTCCTTTCCTCTGTGTGACGTTAGTGCTGGTCTATAACTCTATATAACTATCTGGCCTGTCTGTCCTATCTGGCCTGTCTGTCCTATCCTCTGTGTGATGTCAGGGCTGGTTTATAACTCTATATAACTATCTGGCCTGTCTGTCCTATCTGGCCTGTCTGTCCTGTCTGGCCTGTCTGTCCTTTCCTCTGTGTGACGTCAGGGATGGTTTATAACTCTATATAACTATCTGGCCTGTCTGTCCTATCTGGCCTGTCTGTCCTTTCCTCTGTGTGACGTCAGGGCTGGTTTATAACTCTATATAACTATCTGGCCTGTCTGTCCTATCTGGCCTGTCTGTCCTATCCTCTGTGTGATGTCAGGGCTGGTCTATAACTCTATATAACTATCTGGCCTGTCTGTCCTATCTGGCCTGTCTGTCCTGTCTGGCCTGTCTGTCCTTTCCTCTGTGTGACGTCAGGGATGGTTTATATCTCTATATAACTATCTGGCCTGTCTGTCATATCTGGCCTGTCTGTCCTATCCTCTGCGTGATGTCAGGGCTGGTTTATAACTCTATATAACTATCTGGCCTGTCTGTCCTATCTGGCCTTTCTGTCCTTTCCTCTGTGTGACGTCAGGGCTGGTTTATAACTCTATATAACTATCTGGCCTGTCTGTCCTATCTGGCCTGTCTGTCCTTTCCTCTGTGTGATGTCAGGGCTGGTCTATAACTCTATATAACTATCTGGCCTGTCTGTCTTGTCTGGCCTGTCTGTCCTGTCTTGCCTGTCTGTCCTTTCCTCTGTGTGACGTCAGGGCTGGTCTATAACTCTATATAACTATCTGGCCTGTCTGTCCTGTCTGGCCTGTCTGTCCTGTCAGGCCTGTCTGTCCTTTCCTCTGTGTGATGTCAGGGCTGGTTTATAACTCTATATAACTATCTGGCCTGTCTGTCCTGTCTGGCCTGTCTGTCCTGTCAGGCCTGTCTGTCCTTTCCTCTGTGTGATGTCAGGGCTGGTTTATAACTCTATATAACTATCTGGCCTGTCTGTCCTTTCTGGCCTGTCTGTCCTTTCCTCTGTGTGAAGTCAGTGCAGGTTTATAACTCTATATAACTCTCTGGCCTGTCAGTACTTTCCTCTGTGTGAAGTCAGTGCAGGTTTATAACTCTATATAACTATCTGGCCTGTCTGTCCTATCTGGCCTGTCTGTCCTTTCCTCTGTGTGACGTCAGGGCTGATTTATAACTCTATATAACTATCTGGCCTGTCTGTCCTGTCTGGCCTGTCTGTCCTTTCCTCTGTGTGACGTCAGGTCAGGTCTATAACTCTATATAACTATCTGGCATGTCTGTCCTATCTGGCCTGTCTGTCCTTTCCTCTGTGTGACGTCAGGGCTGGTCTATAACTCTATATAACTATCTGGCCTGTCTGTCCTATCTGGCCTGTCTGTCCTTTCCTCTGTGTGACGTCAGGGCTGGTCTATAACTCTATATAACTATCTGGCCTGTCTGTCCTGTCTGGCCTGTCTGTCCTGTCTTGCCTGTCTGTCCTTTCCTCTGTGTGACGTCAGGGCTGGTTTATAACTCTATATAACTATCTGGCCTGTGTGTCCTATCTGGCCTGTCTGTCCTTTCCTCTGTGTGACGTCAGGGCAGGTCTATAACTCTATATAACTATCTGGCATATCTGTCCTATCTGGCCTGTCTGTACTTTCCTCTGTGGAACGTCAGGGCTGGTTTATAACTCTATATAACTATCTGGCCTGTCTGTCCTATCTGGCCTGTCTGTCCTTTCCTCTGTGTGACGTCAGGGCAGGTCTATAACTCTATATAACTATCTGGCCTGTCTGTCCTATCTGGCCTGTCTGTCCTTTCCTCTGTGTGACGTCAGGGCTGGTCTATAACTCTATATAACTATCTGGCCTGTCTGTCCTGTCTGGCCTGTCTGTCCTGTCTTGCCTGTCTGTCCTTTCCTCTGTGTGACGTCAGGGCTGGTCTATAACTCTATATAACTATCTGGCCTGTCTGTCCTATCTGGCCTGTCTGTCCTTTCCTCTGTGTGACGTCAGGGCTGGTTTATAACTCTATATAACTATCTGGCCTGTCTGTCCTGTCTGGCCTGTCTGTCCTGTCAGGCCTGTCTGTCCTTTCCTCTGTGTGATGTCAGGGCTGGTCTATAACTCTATATAACTATCTGGCCTGTCTGTCCTATCTGGCCTGTCTGTCCTGTCTGGCCTGTCGGTCCTTTCCTCTGCGTGACGTCAGGGCTGGTTTATAACTCTATTTAACCATCTGGCCTGTCCTTCCTATCTGGCCTGTCTGTTCTTTCCTCTTTGTGATGTCAGGGCTGGTTTATAACTCTATATAACTATCTGGCCTGTCTGTCCTTTCCTCTGTGTGATGTCAGGGCTGGTTTATAACTCTATATAACTATCTGGCCTGTCTGTTCTTTCCTCTGTGTGATGTCAGGGCTGGTTTATAACTCTATATAACTATCTGGCCTGTCTGTCCTGTCTGGCCTGTCTGTCCTTTCCTCTGTGTGATGTCATGGTTGGTTTATAACTCTATATAACAATCTGGCCTGTCTGTCCTTTCCTCTGTGTGACGTTAGTGCTGGTCTATAACTCTATATAACTATCTGGCCTTTCTGTCCTATCTGGCCTGTCTGTCCTATCCTCTGTGTGATGTCAGGGCTGGTTTATAACTCTATATAACTATCTGGCCTGTCTGTCCTATCTGGCCTGTCTGTCCTGTCTGGCCTGTCTGTCCTTTCCTCTGTGTGACGTCAGGGATGGTTTATAACTCTATATAACTATCTGGCCTGTCTGTCATATCTGGCCTGTCTGTCCTATCCTCTGCGTGATGTCAGGGCTGGTTTATAACTCTATATAACTATCTGGCCTGTCTGTCCTATCTGGCCTGTCTGTCCTTTCCTCTGTGTGACGTCAGGGCTGGTTTATAACTCTATATAACTATCTGGCCTGTCTTTCCTATCTTGCCTGTCTGTCCTTTCCTCTGTTTGATGTCAGGGCTGGTCTATAACTCTATATAACTATCTGGCCTGTCTGTCCTATCTGGCCTGTCTGTCCTGTCTGGCCTGTCTGTCCTTTCCTCTGTGTGACGTCAGGGCAGGTCTATAACTCTATATAACTATCTGGCCTGTCTGTCCTTTCCTCTGTGTGACGTCAGGGCTGGTCTATAACTCTACATAACTATCTGGCCTGTCTGTCCTATCTGGCCTGTCTGTCCTATCCTCTCTGTGATGTCAGGGCTGGTTTATAACTCTATATAACTATCTGGCCTGTCTGTCCTATCTGGCCTGTCTGTCCTTTCCTCTGTGTTACGTCAGGGCTGGTTTATAACTCTATATAACTATCTGGTCTGTCTGTCCTATCTGGCCTGTTTGTCCTTTCCTCTGTGTGATGTCAGGGCTGGTCTATAACTCTATATAACTATCTGGCCTGTCTGTCCTATCTGGCCTGTCTGTCCTTTCCTCTGTGTGACATCAGGGCAGGTCTATAACTCTATATAACTATCTGGCCTGTCTCTCCTGTCTGGCCTGTCTGTCCTTTCCTCTGTGTGACGTCAGTGCTGGTCTATAACTCTATATAACTATCTGGCCTGTCTGTCCTTTCCTCTGTGTGACTTCAGGGCTAGTCTATAACTCTATATAACTATCTGGCCTGTCTGTCCTATCTGGCCTGTCTGTCCTTTCCTCTGTGTGACGTCAGGGCTGGTCTATAACTCTATATAACTATCTGGCATGTCTGTCCTATCTGGCCTGTCTGTCCTTTCCTCTGTGTGACGTCAGGGCTAGTCTATAACTCTATATAACTATCTGGCCTGTCTGTCCTATCTGGCCTGTCTGTCCTTTCCTCTGTGTGACGTCAGGGCTGGTCTATAACTCTATATAACTATCTGGCCTGTCTGTCCTGTCTGGCCTGTTTGTCCTGTCTTGCCTGTCTGTCCTTTCCTCTGTGTGACGTCAGGGCTGGTTTATAACTCTATATAACTATCTGGCCTGTGTGTCCTATCTGGCCTGTCTGTCCTTTCCTCTGTGTGACGTCAGGGCAGGTCTATAACTCTATATAACTATCTGGCATATCTGTCCTTTCTGGCCTGTCTGTCCTTTCCTCTGTGTGACGTCAGGGCTGGTCTATAACTCTATATAACTATCTGGCCTGTCTGTCCTGTCTGGCCTGTCTGTCCTGTCTTGCCTGTCTGTCCTTTCCTCTGTGTGACGTCAGGGCTGGTTTATAACTCTATATAACTATCTGGCCTGTGTCCTATCTGGCCTGTCTGTCCTTTCCTCTGTGTGACGTCAGGGCAGGTCTATAACTCTATATAACTATCTGGCATATCTGTCCTATCTGGCCTGTCTGTCCTTTCCTCTGTGTGACGTCAGGGCTGGTTTATAACTCTATATAACTATCTGGCCTGTCTGTACTATCTGGCCTGTCTGTCCTTTCCTCTGTGTGACGTCAGGGCAGGTCTATAACTCTATATAACTATCTGGCCTGTCTGTCCTATCTGGCCTGTCTGTCCTTTCCTCTGTGTGACGTCAGGGCTGGTTTATAACTCTATATAACTATCTGGCCTGTCTGTCCTGTCTGGCCTGTCTGTCCTGTCTTGCCTGTCTGTCCTTTCCTCTGTGTGACGTCAGGGCTGGTCTATAACTCTATATAACTATCTGGCCTGTCTGTCCTATCTGGCCTGTCTGTCCTTTCCTCTGTGTGACGTCAGGGCTGGTTTATAACTCTATTAAACTATCTGGCCTGTCTGTCCTGTCTGGCCTGTCTGTCCTGTCAGGCCTGTCTGTCCTTTCCTCTGTGTATGATGTCAGGGCTGGTCTATAACTCTATATAACTCTCTGGCCTGTCTGTCCTATCTGGCCTGTCTGTCCTGTCTGGCCTGACGGTCCTTTCCTATGCGTGACGTCAGGGCAGGTCTATAACTTTATATAACTATCTGGCCTGTCTTTCCTATCTGGCCTGTCTGTCCTTTCCTCTGTGTGACGTCAGGGCTGGTTTATAACTCTATATAACTATTTGGCCTGTCTGTCCTATCTGGCCTGTCTGTCCTTACCTCTGTGTGACGTTAGGGCTGGTTTATAACTCTATATAACTATCTGGCCTGTCTGTCCTGTCTGGCCTGTCTGTCCTGTCTGGCCTGTCTGTCATTTCCTCTTTGTGATATCAGGGCTGGTTTATAACTCTATATAACTATCTGGCCTGTCTGTTCTTTCCTCTGTGTGATATCACGGCTGGTTTATAACTCTATATAACTATCTGGCCTGTCTGTCCTGTCTGGCCTGTCTGTCCTATCCTCTGTGTGATGTCAGGGCTGGTTTATAACTCTATATAACTATCTGGCCTGTCTGTCCTTTCCTCTGTGTGACGTTAGTGCTGGTCTATAACTCTATATAACTATCTGGCCTGTCTGTCCTATCTGGCCTGTCTGTCCTATCCTCTGTGTGATGTCAGGGCTGGTTTATAACTCTATATAACTATCTGGCCTGTCTGTCCTATCTGGCCTGTCTGTCCTGTCTGGCCTGTCTGTCCTTTCCTCTGTGTGACGTCAGGGATGGTTTATAACTCTATATAACTATCTGGCCTGTCTGTCATATCTGGCCTGTCTGTCCTATCCTCTGCGTGATGTCAGGGCTGGTTTATAACTCTATATAACTATCTGGCCTGTCTGTCCTATCTGGCCTGTCTGTCGTTTCCTCTGTGTGACGTCAGGGCTGGTTTATAACTCTATATAACTATCTGGCCTGTCTTTCCTATCTTGCCTGTCTGTCCTTTCCTCTGTTTGATGTCAGGGCTGGTCTATAACTCTATATAACTATCTGGCCTGTCTGTCCTATCTGGCCTGTCTGTCCTGTCTGGCCTGTCTGTCCTTTCCTCTGTGTGACGTCAGGGCAGGTCTATAACTCTATATAACTATCTGGCCTGCCTGTCCTTTCCTCTGTGTGACGTCAGGGCTGGTCTATAACTCTATATAACTATCTGGCCTGTCTGTCCTATCTGGCCTGTCTGTCCTATCCTCTCTGTGATGTCAGGGCTGGTTTATAACTCTATATAACTATCTGGCCTGTCTGTCCTATCTGGCCTGTCTGTCCTTTCCTCTGTGTGACGTCAGGGCTGGTTTATAACTCTATATAACTATCTGGCCTGTCTGTCCTATCTGGCCTGTCTGTCCTTTCCTCTGTGTGATGTCAGGGCTGGTCTATAACTCTATATAACTATCTGGCCTGTCTGTCCTATCTGGCCTGTCTGTCCTTTCCTCTGTGTGACGTCAGGGCAGGTCTATAACTCTATATAACTATCTGGCCTGTCTGTCTTTTCTTCTGTGTGACGTCATGGCTGGTTTATAACTCTATATAACTATCTGGCCTGTCTGTCCTATCTGGCCTGTCTGTCCTATCCTCTGTGTGATGTCAGGGCTGGTCTATAACTCTATATAACTATCTGGCCTGTCTGTCCTATCTGGCCTGTCTGTCCTATCCTCTGTGTGATGTCAGGGCTGGTTTATAACTCTATATAACTATCTGGCCTGTCTGTCCTATCTGGCCTGTCTGTCCTGTCTGGCCTGTCTGTCCTTTCCTCTGTGTGACGTCAGGGATGGTTTATAACTCTATATAACTATCTGGCCTGTCTGTCATATCTGGCCTGTCTGTCCTATCCTCTGCGTGATGTCAGGGCTGGTTTATAACTCTATATAACTATCTGGCCTGTCTGTCCTATCTGGCCTGTCTGTCCTTTCCTCTGTGTGACGTCAGGGCTGGTTTATAACTCTATATAACTATCTGGCCTGTCTTTCCTATCTTGCCTGTCTGTCCTTTCCTCTGTTTGATGTCAGGGCTGGTTTATAACTCTATATAACTATCTGGCCTGTCTGTCCTATCTGGCCTGTCTGTCCTGTCTGGCCTGTCTGTCCTTTCCTCTGTGTGACGTCAGGGATGGTTTATAACTCTATATAACTATCTGGCCTGTCTGTCATATCTGGCCTGTCTGTCCTATCCTCTGCGTGATGTCAGGGCTGGTTTATAACTCTATATAACTATCTGGCCTGTCTGTCCTGTCTGGCCTGTCTGTCCCTTCCTCTGTGTGACGTCAGGGCAGGTCTATAACTCTATATAACTATCTGGCCTGTCTGTCCTTTCCTCTGTGTGACGTCAGGGCTGGTCTATAACTCTATATAACTATCTGGCCTGTCTGTCCTATCTGGCCTGTCTGTCCTATCCTCTGTGTGATGTCAGGGCTGGTTTATAACTCTATATAACTATCTGGCCTGTCTGTCCTATCTGGCCTGTCTGTCCTGTCTGGCCTGTCTGTCCTTTCCTCTGTGTGACGTCAGGGATGGTTTATAACTCTATATAACTATCTGGCCTGTCTGTCATATCTGGCCTGTCTGTCCTATCCTCTGCGTGATGTCAGGGCTGGTTTATAACTCTATATAACTATCTGGCCTGTCTGTCCTATCTGGCCTGTCTGTCCTTTCCTCTGTGTGACGTCAGGGCTGGTTTATAACTCTATATAACTATCTGGCCTGTCTGTCCTATCTGGCCTGTCTGTCCTATCCTCTGTGTGATGTCAGGGCTGGTCTATAACTCTATATAACTATCTGGCCTGTCTGTCCTGTCTGGCCTGTCTGTCCTTTCCTCTGTGTGACGTCAGGGCTGGTTTATAACTCTATATAACTATCTGGCCTGTCTGTCCTTTCCTCTGTGTGACGTTAGTGCTGGTCTATAACTCTATATAACTATCTGGCCTGTCTGTCCTATCTGGCCTGTCTGTCCTATTCTCTGTGTGATGTCAGGGCTGGTTTATAACTCTATATAACTATCTGGCCAGTCTGTCCTATCTGGCCTGTCTGTCCTTTCCTCTGTGTGACGTCAGGGCTGGTTTATAACTCTATATAACTATCTGGCCTGTCTGTCCTATCTGGCCTGTCTGTCCTATCCTCTGTGTGATGTCAGGGCTGGTCTATAACTCTATATAACTATCTGGCCTGTCTGTCCTATCTGGCCTGTCTGTCCTGTCTGGCCTGTCTGTCCTTTCCTCTGTGTGACGTCAGGGATGGTTTATATCTCTATATAACTATCTGGCCTGTCTGTCATATCTGGCCTGTCTGTCCTATCCTCTGCGTGATGTCAGGGCTGGTTTATAACTCTATATAACTATCTGGCCTGTCTGTCCTATCTGGCCTTTCTGTCCTTTCCTCTGTGTGACGTCAGGGCTGGTTTATAACTCTATATAACTATCTGGCCTGTCTGTCCTATCTGGCCTGTCTGTCCTTTCCTCTGTGTGATGTCAGGGCTGGTCTATAACTCTATATAACTATCTGGCCTGTCTGTCTTGTCTGGCCTGTCTGTCCTGTCTTGCCTGTCTGTCCTTTCCTCTGTGTGACGTCAGGGCTGGTCTATAACTCTATATAACTATCTGGCCTGTCTGTCCTATCTGGCCTGTCTGTCCTTTCCTCTGTGTGACGTCAGGGCTGGTTTATAACTCTATATAACTATCTGGCCTGTCTGTCCTGTCTGGCCTGTCTGTCCTGTCAGGCCTGTCTGTCCTTTCCTCTGTGTGATGTCAGGGCTGGTCTATAACTCTATATAACTATCTGGCCTGTCTGTCCTATCTGGCCTGTCTGTCCTGTCTGGCCTGTATGTCCTTTCCTCTGTGTGACGTCAGGGCTGGTCTATAGCTCTACATAACTATCTGGCCTGTCTGTCTTTTCTTCTGTGTGACGTCATGGCTGGTTTATAACTCTATATAACTATCTGGCCTGTCTGTCCTATCTGGCCTGTCTGTCCTATCCTCTGTGTGATGTCAGGGCTGGTCTATAACTCTATATAACTATCTGGCCTGTCTGTCCTGTCTGGCCTGTCTGTCCTTTCCTCTGTGTGACGTCAGGGCTGGTTTATAACTCTATATAACTATCTGGCCTGTCTGTCCTTTCCTCTGTGTGACGTTAGTGCTGGTCTATAACTCTATATAACTATCTGGCCTGTCTGTCCTATCTGGCCTGTCTGTCCTATCCTCTGTGTGATGTCAGGGCTGGTTTATAACTCTATATAACTATCTGGCCTGTCTGTCCTATCTGGCCTGTCTGTCCTGTCTGGCCTGTCTGTCCTTTCCTCTGTGTGACGTCAGGGATGGTTTATAACTCTATATAACTATCTGGCCTGTCTGTCATATCTGGCCTGTCTGTCCTATCCTCTGCGTGATGTCAGGGCTGGTTTATAACTCTATATAACTATCTGGCCTGTCTGTCCTATCTGGCCTGTCTGTCGTTTCCTCTGTGTGACGTCAGGGCTGGTTTATAACTCTATATAACTATCTGGCCTGTCTTTCCTATCTTGCCTGTCTGTCCTTTCCTCTGTTTGATGTCAGGGCTGGTCTATAACTCTATATAACTATCTGGCCTGTCTGTCCTATCTGGCCTGTCTGTCCTGTCTGGCCTGTCTGTCCTTTCCTCTGTGTGACGTCAGGGCAGGTCTATAACTCTATATAACTATCTGGCCTGCCTGTCCTTTCCTCTGTGTGACGTCAGGGCTGGTCTATAACTCTATATAACTATCTGGCCTTTCTGTCCTATCTGGCCTGTCTGTCCTATCCTCTCTGTGATGTCAGGGCTGGTTTATAACTCTATATAACTATCTGGCCTGTCTGTCCTATCTGGCCTGTCTGTCCTTTCCTCTGTGTGACGTCAGGGCTGGTTTATAACTCTATATAACTATCTGGCCTGTCTGTCCTATCTGGCCTGTCTGTCCTTTCCTCTGTGTGATGTCAGGGCTGGTCTATAACTCTATATAACTATCTGGCCTGTCTGTCCTATCTGGCCTGTCTGTCCTTTCCTCTGTGTGACGTCAGGGCAGGTCTCTAACTCTATATAACTATCTGGCCTGTCTGTCTTTTCTTCTGTGTGACGTCATGGCTGGTTTATAACTCTATATAACTATCTGGCCTGTCTGTCCTATCTGGCCTGTCTGTCCTATCCTCTGTGTGATGTCAGGGCTGGTCTATAACTCTATATAACTATCTGGCCTGTCTGTCCTATCTGGCCTGTCTGTCCTATCCTCTGTGTGATGTCAGGGCTGGTTTATAACTCTATATAACTATCTGGCCTGTCTGTCCTATCTGGCCTGTCTGTCCTGTCTGGCCTGTCTGTCCTTTCCTCTGTGTGACGTCAGGGATGGTTTATAACTCTATATAACTATCTGGCCTGTCTGTCATATCTGGCCTGTCTGTCCTATCCTCTGCGTGATGTCAGGGCTGGTTTATAACTCTATATAACTATCTGGCCTGTCTGTCCTATCTGGCCTGTCTGTCCTTTCCTCTGTGTGACGTCAGGGCTGGTTTATAACTCTATATAACTATCTGGCCTGTCTGTCCTATCTGGCCTGTCTGTCCTATCCTCTGTGTGATGTCAGGGCTGGTCTATAACTCTATATAACTATCTGGCCTGTCTGTCCTGTCTGGCCTGTCTGTCCTTTCCTCTGTGTGACGTCAGGGCTGGTTTATAACTCTATATAACTATCTGGCCTGTCTGTCCTATCTGGCCTGTCTGTCCTATCCTCTGTGTGATGTCAGGGCTGGTTTATAACTCTATATAACTATCTGGCCTGTCTGTCCTATCTGGCCTGTCTGTCCTGTCTGGCCTGTCTGTCCTTTCCTCTGTGTGACGTCAGGGATGGTTTATAACTCTATATAACTATCTGGCCTGTCTGTCATATCTGGCCTGTCTGTCCTATCCTCTGCGTGATGTCAGGGCTGGTTTATAACTCTATATAACTATCTGGCCTGTCTTTCCTATCTTGCCTGTCTGTCCTTTCCTCTGTTTGATGTCAGGGCTGGTCTATAACTCTATATAACTATCTGGCCTGTCTGTCCTATCTGGCCTGTCTGTCCTGTCTGGCCTGTCTGTCCCTTCCTCTGTGTGACGTCAGGGCAGGTCTATAACTCTATATAACTATCTGGCCTGTCTGTCCTTTCCTCTGTGTGACGTCAGGGCTGGTCTATAACTCTATATAACTATCTGGCCTGTCTGTCCTATCTGGCCTGTCTGTCCTATCCTCTGTGTGATGTCAGGGCTGGTTTATAACTCTATATAACTATCTGGCCTGTCTGTCCTATCTGGCCTGTCTGTCCTGTCTGGCCTGTCTGTCCTTTCCTCTGTGTGACGTCAGGGATGGTTTATAACTCTATATAACTATCTGGCCTGTCTGTCATATCTGGCCTGTCTGTCCTATCCTCTGCGTGATGTCAGGGCTGGTTTATAACTCTATATAACTATCTGGCCTGTCTGTCCTATCTGGCCTGTCTGTCCTTTCCTCTGTGTGACGTCAGGGCTGGTTTATAACTCTATATAACTATCTGGCCTGTCTGTCCTATCTGGCCTGTCTGTCCTATCCTCTGTGTGATGTCAGGGCTGGTCTATAACTCTATATAACTATCTGGCCTGTCTGTCCTGCCTGGCCTGTCTGTCCTTTCCTCTGTGTGACGTCAGGGCTGGTTTATAACTCTATATAACTATCTGGCCTGTCTGTCCTTTCCTCTGTGTGACGTTAGTGCTGGTCTATAACTCTATATAACTATCTGGCCTGTCTGTCCTATCTGGCCTGTCTGTCCTATCCTCTGTGTGATGTCAGGGCTGGTTTATAACTCTATATAACTATCTGGCCTGTCTGTCCTATCTGGCCTGTCTGTCCTGTCTGGCCTGTCTGTCCTTTCCTCTGTGTGACGTCAGGGCTGGTTTATAACTCTATATAACTATCTGGCCTGTCTGTCCTTTCCTCTGTGTGACGTTAGTGCTGGTCTATAACTCTATATAACTATCTGGCCTGTCTGTCCTATCTGGCCTGTCTGTCCTATCCTCTGTGTGATGTCAGGGCTGGTCTATAACTCTATATAACTATCTGGCCTGTCTGTCCTGTCTGGCCTGTCTGTCCTTTCCTCTGTGTGACGTCAGGGCTGGTTTATAACTCTATATAACTATCTGGCCTGCCTGTCCTTTCCTCTGTGTGACGTTAGTGCTGGTCTATAACTCTATATAACTATCTGGCCTGTCTGTCCTATCTGGCCTGTATGTCCTATCCTCTGTGTGATGTCAGGGCTGGTTTATAACTCTATATAACTATCTGGCCTGTCTGTCCTATCTGGCCTGTCTGTCCTATCCTCTGTGTGATGTCAGGGCTGGTTTATAACTCTATATAACTATCTGGCCTGTCTGTCCTATCTGGCCTGTCTGTCCTGTCTGGCCTGTCTGTCCTTTCCTCTGTGTGACGTCAGGGATGGTTTATAACTCTATATAACTATCTGGCCTGTCTGTCATATCTGGCCTGTCTGTCCTATCCTCTGCGTGATGTCAGGGCTGGTTTATAACTCTATATAACTATCTGGCCTGTCTGTCCTATCTGGCCTGTCTGTCCTTTCCTCTGTGTGACATCAGGGCTGGTTTATAACTCTATATAACTATCTGGCCTGTCTTTCCTATCTTGCCTGTCTGTCCTTTCCTCTGTTTGATGTCAGGGCTGGTCTATAACTCTATATAAATATCTGGCCTGTCTGTCCTATCTGGCCTGTCTGTCCTTTCCTCTGTGTGACGTCAGGGCAGGTCTATAACTCTATATAACTATCTGGCCTGTCTCTCCTGTCTGGCCTGTCTGTCCTTTCCTCTGTGTGACGTCAGGGCTGGTCTATAACTCTATATAACTATCTGGCCTGTCTGTCCTTTCCTCTGTGTGACGTCAGGGCTGGTTTATAACTCTATATAACTATCTGGCCTGTCTGTCCTATCTGGCCTGTCTGTCCTTTCCTCTGTGTGACATCAGGGCAGGTCTATAACTCTATATAACTATCTGGCATGTCTGTCCTATCTGGCCTGTCTGTCCTTTCCTCTGTGTGACGTCAGGGCTGGTCTATAACTCTATATAACTATCTGGCCTATCTGTCCTATCTGGCCTGTCTGTCCTTTCCTCTGTGTGACGTCAGGGCTGGTCTATAACTCTATATAACTATCTGGCCTGTCTGTCCTGTCTGGCCTGTTTGTCCTGTCTTGCCTGTCTGTCCTTTCCTCTGTGTGACGTCAGGGCTGGTTTATAACTCTATATAACTATCTGGCCTGTGTGTCCTATCTGGCCTGTCTGTCCTTTCCTCTGTGTGACGTCAGGGCTGGTCTATAACTCTATATAACTATCTGGCCTGTCTGTCCTGTCTGGCCTGTCTGTCCTGTCTTGCCTGTCTGTCCTTTCCTCTGTGTGACGTCAGGGCTGGTTTATAACTCTATATAACTATCTGGCCTGTGTGTCCTATCTGGCCTGTCTGTCCTTTCCTCTGTGTGACGTCAGGGCTGGTTTATAACTCTATATAACTATCTGGCCTGTCTGTCCTTTCCTCTGTGTGACGTCAGGGCAGGTCTATAACTCTATATAACTATCTGGCCTGTCTGTCCTATCTGGCCTGTCTGTCCTTTCCTCTGTGTGACGTCAGGGCTGGTCTATAACTCTATATAACTATCTGGCCTGTCTGTCCTGTCTGGCCTGTCTGTCCTGTCTTGCCTGTCTGTCCTTTTCTCTGTGTGACGTCAGGGCTGGTCTATAACTCTATATAACTATCTAGCCTGTCTGTCCTATCTGGCCTGTCTGTCCTTTCCTCTGTGTGACGTCAGGGCTGGTTTATAACTCTATATAACTATCTGGCCTGTCTGTCCTGTCAGGCCTGTCTGTCCTTTCCTCTGTGTGATGTCAGGGCTGGTCTATAACTCTATATAACTATCTGGCCTGTCTGTCCTATCTGGCCTGTCTGTCCTGTCTGGCCTGTCGGTCCTTTCCTCTGCGTGACGTCAGGGCAGGTCTATAACTTTATATAACTATCTGGCCTGTCTGTCCTATCTGGCCTGTCTGTCCTTTCCTCTGTGTGATGTCAGGGCTGGTTTATAACTCTATATAACTATTTGGCCTGTCTGTCCTATCTGGCCTGTCTGTCCTTACCTCTGTGTGACGTTAGGGCTGGTTTATAACTCTATATAACTATCTGGCCTGTCTGTCCTGTCTGGCCTGTCTGTCCTGTATGGCCTGTCTGTCCTTTCCTCTGTGTGATATCAGGGCTGGTTTATAACTCTATATAACTATCTGGCCTGTCTGTTCTTTCCTCTGTGTGATATCACGGCTGGTTTATAAATCTATATAACTATCTGGCCTGTCTGTCCTGTCTGGCCTGTCTGTCCTATCCTCTTTGTGATGTCAGGGCTGGTTTATAACTCTATATAACTATCTGGCCTGTCTGTCCTGTCTGGCCTGTCTGTCCTTTCCTCTGTGTGACGTCAGGGCTGGTTTATAACTCTATATAACTATCTGGCCTGTCTGTCCTTTCTGGCCTGTCTGTCCTTTCCTCTGTGTGAAGTCAGTGCAGGTTTATAACTCTATATAACTCTCTGGCCTGTCAGTACTTTCCTCTGTGTGACGTCAGGGCTGGTTTATAACTCTATATAACCATCTGGCCTGTCCTTCCTATCAGGCCTGTCTGTTCTTTCCTCTGTGTGATGTCAGGGCTGGTTTATAACTCTATATAACTATCTGGCCTGTCTGTCCTTTCCTCTGTGTGATGTCAGGGCTGGTTTATAACTCTATATAACTATCTGGCCTGTCTGTTCTTTCCTCTGTGTGATATCAGGTCTGGTTTATAACTCTATATAACTATCTGGCCTGTCTGTCCTGTCTGGCCTGCCTGTCCTATCCTCTGTGTGATGTCAGGGCTGGTTTATAACTCTATATAACTATCTGGCCTGTCTGTCCTGTCTGGCCTGTCTGTCCTTTCCTCTGTGTGACGTCAGGGCTGGTTTATAACTCTATGTAACTATCTGACCTGTCTGTCCTTTCCTCTGTGTGACGTTAGTGCTGGTCTATAACTCTATATAACTATCTGGCCTGTCTGTCCTATCTGGCCTGTCTGTCCTATCCTCTGTGTGATGTCAGGGCTGGTTTATAACTCTATATAACTATCTGGCCTGTCTGTCCTATCTGGCCTGTCTGTCCTGTCTGGCCTGTCTGTCCTTTCCTCTGTGTGACGTCAGGGATGGTTTATAACTCTATATAACTATCTGGCCTGTCTGTCATATCTGGCCTGTCTGTCCTATCCTCTGCGTGATGTCAGGGCTGGTTTATAACTCTATATAACTATCTGGCCTGTCTGTCCTATCTGGCCTGTCTGTCCTTTCCTCTGTGTGACGTCAGGGCTGGTTTATAACTCTATATAACTATCTGGCCTGTCTTTCCTATCTTGCCTGTCTGTCCTTTCCTCTGTTTGATGTCAGGGCTGGTCTATAACTCTATATAACTATCTGGCCTGTCTGTCCTATCTGGCCTGTCTGTCCTGTCTGGCCTGTCTGTCCTTTCCTCTGTGTGACGTCAGGGCTGGTTTATAACTCTATATAACTATCTGGCCTGTGTGTCCTATCTGGCCTGTCTGTCCTTTCCTCTGTGTGACGTCAGGGCTGGTCTATAACTCTATATAACTATCTGGCATATCTGTCCTATCTGGCCTGTCTGTCCTTTCCTCTGTGTGACGTCAGGGCTGGTCTATAACTCTATATAACTATCTGGCCTGTCTGTCCTGTCTGGCCTGTCTGTCCTGTCTTGCCTGTCTGTCCTTTCCTCTGTGTGACGTCAGGGCAGGTCTATAACTCTATATAACTATCTGGCATATCTGTCCTATCTGGCCTGTCTGTCCTTTCCTCTGTGTGACGTCAGGGCTGGTTTATAACTCTATAAAACTATCTGGCCTGTCTGTCCTTTCCTCTGTGTGACGTCAGGGCAGGTCTATAACTCTATATAACTATCTGGCCTGTCTGTCCTATCTGGCCTGTCTGTCCTTTCCTCTGTGTGACGTCAGGGCTGGTCTATAACTCTATATAACTATCTGGCCTGTCTGTCCTGTCTGGCCTGTCTGTCCTGTCTTGCCTGTCTGTCCTTTCCTCTGTGTGACGTCAGGGCTGGTCTATAACTCTATATAACTATCTGGCCTGTCTGTCCTGTCTGGCCTGTCTGTCCTTTCCTCTGTGTGACGTCAGGGCTGGTTTATAACTCTATATAACTATTTGGCCTGTCTGTCCTATCTGGCCTGTCTGTCCTTACCTCTGTGTGACGTTAGGGCTGGTTTATAACTCTATATAACTATCTGGCCTGTCTGTCCTGTCTGGCCTGTCTGTCCTGTCTGGCCTGTCTGGCCTTTCCTCTGTGTGATATCAGGGCTGGTTTATAACTCTATATAACTATCTGGCCTGTCTGTTCTTTCCTCTGTGTGATATCACGGCTGGTTTATAACTCTATATAACTATCTGGCCTGTCTGTCCTGTCTGGCCTGTCTGTCCTATCCTCTGTGTGATGTCAGGAATGGTTTATAACTCTATATAACTATCTGGCCTGTCTGTCCTGTCTGGCCTGTCTGTCCTTTCCTCTGTGTGACGTCAGGGCTGGTTTATAACTCTATATAACTATCTGGCCTGTCTGTCCTTTCTGGCCTGTCTGTCCTTTCCTCTGTGTGAAGACAGTGCAGGTTTATAACTCTATATAACTCTCTGGCCTGTCAGTACTTTCCTCTGTGTGACGTCAGGGCTGGTTTATAACTCTATATAACCATCTGGCCTGTCCTTCCTATCTGGCCTGTCTGTTCTTTCCTCTGTGTGATGTCAGGGCTGGTTTATAACTCTATATAACTATCTGGCCTGTCTGTCCTTTCCTCTGTGTGATGTCAGGGCTGGTTTATAACTCTATATAACTATCTGGCCTGTCCGTCCTATCTGGCCTGTCTGTCCTGTCTGGCCTGTCTGTCCTTTCCTCTGTGTGACGTCAGGGCTGGTCTATAACTCTATATAACTATCTGGCCTGTCTGTCCTATCTGGCCTGTCTGTCCTATCCTCTCTGTGACGTCAGGGCTGGTTTATAACTCTATATAAATATATGGCCTGTCTGTCCTATCTGGCCTGTCTGTCCTTTCCTCTGTGTGATGTCAGGGCTGGTCTATAACTCTATATAACTATCTGGCCTGTCTGTCCTATCTGGCCTGTCTGTCCTTTCCTCTGTGTGACGTCAGGGCAGGTCTATAACTCTATATAACTATCTGGCCTGTCTGTCCTGTCTGGCCTGTCTGTCCTTTCCTCTGTGTGACGTCAGGGCTGGTCTATAACTCTATATAACTATCTGGCCTGTCTGTCCTTTCCTCTGTGTGACGTCAGGGCTGGTTTATAACTCTATATAACTATCTGGCCTGTCTGGCCTATCTGGCCTGTCTGTCCTTTCCTCTGTGTGACGTCAGGGCTGGTTTATAACTCTATATAACTATCTGGCCTGTCTGTCCTATCTGGCCTGTCTGTCCTTTCCTCTGTGTGACATCAGGGCAGGTCTATAACTCTATATAACTATCTGGCATGTCTGTCCTATCTGGCCTGTCTGTCCTTTCCTCTGTGTGACGTCAGGGCTGGTCTATTACTCTATATAACTATCTGGCCTGTCTGTCCTATCTGGCCTGTCTGTCCTTTCCTCTGTGTGACGTCAGGGCTGGTCTATAACTCTATATAACTATCTGGCCTGTCTGTCCTGTCTGGCCTGTTTGTCCTGTCTTGCCTGTCTGTTCTTTCCTCTGTGTGACGTCAGGGCTGGTTTATAACTCTATATAACTATCTGGCCTGTGTGTCCTATCTGGCCTGTCTGTCCTTTCCTCTGTGTGACGTCAGGGCAGGTCTATAACTCTATATAACTATCTGGCATTTCTGTCCTATCTGGCCTGTCTGTCCTTTCCTCTGTGTGACGTCAGGGCTGGTCTATAACTCTATATAACTATCTGGCCTGTCTGTCCTGTCTGGCCTTTCTGTCCTGTCTTGCCTGTCTGTCCTTTCCTCTGTGTGACGTCAGGGCTGGTTTATAACTCTATATAACTATCTGGCCTGTGTGTCCTATCTGGCCTGTCTGTCCTTTCCTCTGTGTGACGTCAGGGCAGGTCTATAACTCTATATAACTATCTGGCATATCTGTCCTATCTGGCCTGTCTGTCCTTTCCTCTGTGTGACGTCAGGGCTGGTTTATAACTCTATATAACTATCTGGCCTGTCTGTCCTGTCTGGCCTGTCTGTCCTGTCAGGCCTGTCTGTCCTTTCCTCTGTGTGATGTCAGGGCTGGTCTATAACTCTATATAACTATCTGGCCTGTCTGTCCTATCTGGCCTGTCTGTCCTGTCTGGCCTGTCGGTCCTTTCCTCTGCGTGACGTCAGGGCAGGTCTATAACTTTATATAACTATTTGGCCTGTCTGTCCTATCTGGCCTGTCTGTCCTTACCTCTGTGTGACGTTAGGGCTGGTTTATAACTCTATATAACTATCTGGCCTGTCTGTCCTGTCTGGCCTGTCTGTCCTGTCTGGCCTGTCTGTCCTTTCCTCTGTGTGATATCAGGGCTGGTTTATAACTCTATATAACTATCTGGCCTGTCTGTTCTTTCCTCTGTGTGATATCACGGCTGGTTTATAACTCTATATAACTATCTGGCCTGTCTGTCCTGTCTGGCCTGTCTGTCCTATCCTCTGTGTGATGTCAGGGCTGGTTTATAACTCTATATAACTATCTGGCCTGTCTGTCCTGTCTGGCCTGTCTGTCCTTTCCTCTGTGTTACGTCAGGGCTGGTTTATAACTCTATATAACTATCTGGCCTGTCTGTCCTTTCTGGCCTGTCTGTCCTTTCCTCTGTGTGAAGTCAGTGCAGGTGTATAACTCTATATAACTCTCTGGCCTGTCAGTACTTTCCTCTGTGTGACGTCAGGGCTGGTTTATAACTCTATATAACCATCTGGCCTGTCTGTCCTGTCTGGCCTGTCTGTCCTTTCCTCTGTGTGACGTCAGGGCTGGTTTATAACTCTATATAACTATCTGGCCTGTCTGTCCTTTCCTCTGTGTGACGTTAGTGCTGGTCTATAACTCTATATAACTATCTGGCCTGTCTGTCCTATCTGGCCTGTCTGTCCTATCCTCTGTGTGATGTCAGGGCTGGTTTATAACTCTATATAACTATCTGGCCTGTCTGTCCTATCTGGCCTGTCTGTCCTTTCCTCTGTGTGACGTCAGGGCTGGTTTATAACTCTATATAACTATATGGCCTGTCTGTCCTATCTGGCCTGTCTGTCCTTTCCTCTGTGTGATGTCAGGGCTGGTCTATAACTCTATATAACTATCTGGCCTGTCTGTCCTATCTGGCCTGTCTGTCCTTTCCTCTGTGTGACGTCAGGGCAGGTCTATAACTCTATATAACTATCTGGCCTGTCTGTCCTGTCTGGCCTGTCTGTCCTTTCCTCTGTGTGACGTCAGGGATGGTTTATAACTCTATATAACTATCTGGCCTGTCTGTCATATCTGGCCTGTCTGTCCTATCCTCTGCGTGATGTCAAGGCTGGTTTATAACTCTATATAACTATCTGGCCTGTCTGTCCTATCTGGCCTGTCTGTCCTTTCCTCTGTGTGACGTCAGGGCTGGTTTATAACTCTATATAACTATCTGGCCTGTCTTTCCTATCTTGCCTGTCTGTCCTTTCCTCTGTTTGACGTCAGGGCAGGTCTATAACTCTATATAACTATCTGGCCTGTCTGTCCTATCTGGCCTGTCTGTCCTTTCCTCTGTGTGACGTCAGGGCTGGTTTATAACTCTATATAACTATATGGCCTGTCTGTCCTATCTGGCCTGTCTGTCCTTTCCTCTGTGTGATGTCAGGGCTGGTCTATAACTCTATATAACTATCTGGCCTGTCTGTCCTATCTGGCCTGTCTGTCCTTTCCTCTGTGTGACGTCAGGGCAGGTCTATAACTCTATATAACTATCTGGCCTGTCTGTCCTGTCTGGCCTGTCTGTCCTTTCCTCTGTCTGACGTCAGGGCTGGTCTATAACTCTATATAACTATCTGGCCTGTCTGTCCTTTCCTCTGTGTGACGTCAGGGCTGGTTTATAACTCTATATAACTATCTGGCCTGTCTGTCCTATCTGGCCTGTCTGTCCTTTCCTCTGTGTGACGTCAGGGCTGGTTTATAACTCTATATAACTATCTGGCCTGTCTGTCCTATCTGGCCTGTCTGTCCTTTCCTCTGTGTGACGTCAGGGCAGGTCTATAACTCTATATAACTATCTGGCATGTCTGTCCTATCTGGCCTGTCTGTCCTTTCCTCTGTGTGACGTCAGGGCTGGTCTATAACTCTATATAACTATCTGGCTTGTCTGTCCTATCTGGCCTGTCTGTCCATTCCTCTGTGTGACGTCAGGGCTGGTCTATAACTCTATATAACTATCTGGCCTGTCTGTCCTGTCTGTCCTGTCTTGCCTGTCTGTCCTTTCCTCTGTGTGACGTCAGGGCTGGTTTATAACTCTATATAACTATCTGGCCTGTGTGTCCTATCTGGCCTGTCTGTCCTTTCCTCTGTGTGACGTCAGGGCAGGTCTATAACTCTATATAACTATCTGGCCTGTCTGTCCTATCTGGCCTGTCTGTCCTTTCCTCTGTGTGACGTCAGGGCTGGTCTATAACTCTATATAACTATCTGGCCTGTCTGTCCTGTCTGGCCTGTCTGTCCTGTCTTGCCTGTCTGTCCTTTCCTCTGTGTGACGTCAGGGCTGGTCTATATAACTAGCTGGCCTGTCTGTCCGATCTGGGCTGTCTGTACTTTCCTCTGTGTGACGTCAGGGCTGGTTTATAACTCTATATAACTATCTGGCCTGTCTGTCCTGTCTGGCCTGTCTGTCCTGTCAGGCCTGTCTGTCCTTTCCTCTGTGTGATGTCAGGGCTGGTCTATAACTCTATATAACTATCTGGCCTGTCTGTCCTATCTGGCCTGTCTGTCCTGTCTGGCCTGTCGGTCCTTTCCTCTGCGTGACGTCAGGGCAGGTCTATAACTTTCTATAACTATCTGGCCTGTCTGTCCTATCTGGCCTGTCTGTCCTTTCCTCTGTGTGACGTCAGGGCTGGTTTATAACTCTATATAACTATTTGGCCTGTCTGTCCTATCTGGCCTGTCTGTCCTTACCTCTGTGTGACGTTAGGGCTGGTTTATAACTCTATATAACTATCTGGCCTGTCTGTCCTGTCTGGCCTGTCTGTCCTGTCTGGCCTGTCTGTCCTTTCCTCTGTGTGATATCAGGGCTGGTTTATAACTCTATATAACTATCTGGCCTGTCTGTTCTTTCCTCTGTGTGATATCACGGCTGGTTTATAACTCTATATAACTATCTGGCCTGTCTGTCCTGTCTGGCCTGTCTGTCCTATCCTCTGTGTGATGTCAGGGCTGGTTTATAACTCTATATAACTATCTGGCCTGTCTGTCCTGTCTGGACTGTCTGTCCTTTCCTCTGTGTGATGTCAGGGTTGGTTTATAACTCTATATAACTATCTGGCCTGTCTGTCCTGTCTGGCCTGTCAGTCCTTTCCTCTGTGTGACGTCAGGGCTGGTTTATAACTCTATATAACTATCTGGCCTGTCTGTCCTGTCTGGCCTGTCTGTCCTATCCTCTGTGTGATGTCAGGGCTGGTTTATAACTCTATATAACTATCTGGCCTGTCTGTCCTGTCTGGCCTGTCTGTCCTTTCCTCTGTGTGATGTCAGGGCTGGTCTATAACTCTATATAACTATCTGGCCTGTCTGTCCTATCTGGCCTGTCTGTCCTGTCTGGCCTGTCGGTCCTTTCCTCTGCGTGACGTCAGGGCAGGTCTATAACTTTATATAACTATCTGGCCTTTCTGTCCTATCTGGCCTGTCTGTCCTTTCCTCTGTGTGATATCAGGGCTGGTTTATAACTCTATATAACTATCTGGCCTGTCTGTCCTTTCCTCTGTGTGACGTCAGGGCTGGTTTATAACTCTATATAACTATCTGGCCTGTCTGTCCTTTCTGGCCTGTCTGTCCTTTCCTCTGTGTGAAGTCAGTGCAGGTTTATAACTCTATATAACTCTCTGGCCTGTCAGTACTTTCCTCTGTGTGAAGTCAGTGCAGGTTTATAACTCTATATAACTATCTGGCCTGTCTGTCCTATCTGGCCTGTCTGTCCTTTCCTCTGTGTGACGTCAGGGCTGGTTTATAACTCTATATAACTATCTGGCCTGTCTGTCCTATCTGGCCTGTCTGTCCTTTCCTCTGTGTGACGTCAGGTCAGGTCTATAACTCTATATAACTATCTGGCATGTCTGTCCTATCTGGCCTGTCTGTCCTTTCCTCTGTGTGACGTCAGGGCTGGTCTATAACTCTATATTACTATCTGGCCTGTCTGTCCTATCTGGCCTGTCTGTCCTTTCCTCTGTGTGACGTCAGGGCTGGTCTATAACTCTATATAACTATCTGGCCTGTCTGTCCTGTCTGGCCTGTCTGTCCTGTCTTGCCTGTCTGTCCTTTCCTCTGTGTGACGTCAGGGCTGGTTTATAACTCTATATAACTATCTGGCATATCTGTCCTATCTGGCCTGTCTGTACTTTCCTCTGTGGAACGTCAGGGCTGGTTTATAACTCTATATAACTATCTGGCCTGTCTGTCCTATCTGGCCTGTCTGTCCTTTCCTCTGTGTGACGTCAGGGATGGTTTATAACTCTATATAACTATCTGGCCTGTCTGTCATATCTGGCCTGTCTGTCCTATCCTCTGCGTGATGTCAGGGCTGGTTTATAACTCTATATAACTATCTGGCCTGTCTGTCCTATCTGGCCTGTCTGTCCTTTCCTCTGTGTGACGTCAGGGCTGGTCTATAACTCTATTTAACTATCTGGCCTGTCTGTCCTATCTGGCCTGTCCGTCCTTTCCTCTGTGTGACGTCAGGGCTGGTCTATAACTCTATATAACTATCTGGCATGTCTGTCCTATCTGGCCTGTCTGTCCTTTCCTCTGTGTGACGTCAGGGCTGGTCTATAACTCTATATAACTATCTGGCTTGTCTGTCCTATCTGGCCTGTCTGTCCATTCCTCTGTGTGACGTCAGGGCTGGTCTATAACTCTATATAACTATCTGGCCTGTCTGTCCTGTCTGTCCTGTCTTGCCTGTCTGTCCTTTCCTCTGTGTGACGTCAGGGCTGGTTTATAACTCTATATAACTATCTGGCCTGTGTGTCCTATCTGGCCTGTCTGTCCTTTCCTCTGTGTGACGTCAGGGCAGGTCTATAACTCTATATAACTATCTGGCCTGTCTGTCCTATCTGGCCTGTCTGTCCTTTCCTCTGTGTGACGTCAGGGCTGGTCTATAACTCTATATAACTATCTGGCCTGTCTGTCCTGTCTGGCCTGTCTGTCCTGTCTTGCCTGTCTGTCCTTTCCTCTGTGTGACGTCAGGGCTGGTCTATATAACTAGCTGGCCTGTCTGTCCGATCTGGGCTGTCTGTACTTTCCTCTGTGTGACGTCAGGGCTGGTTTATAACTCTATATAACTATCTGGCCTGTCTGTCCTGTCTGGCCTGTCTGTCCTGTCAGGCCTGTCTGTCCTTTCCTCTGTGTGATGTCAGGGCTGGTCTATAACTCTATATAACTATCTGGCCTGTCTGTCCTATCTGGCCTGTCTGTCCTGTCTGGCCTGTCGGTCCTTTCCTCTGCGTGACGTCAGGGCAGGTCTATAACTTTCTATAACTATCTGGCCTGTCTGTCCTATCTGGCCTGTCTGTCCTTTCCTCTGTGTGACGTCAGGGCTGGTTTATAACTCTATATAACTATTTGGCCTGTCTGTCCTATCTGGCCTGTCTGTCCTTACCTCTGTGTGACGTTAGGGCTGGTTTATAACTCTATATAACTATCTGGCCTGTCTGTCCTGTCTGGCCTGTCTGTCCTGTCTGGCCTGTCTGTCCTTTCCTCTGTGTGATATCAGGGCTGGTTTATAACTCTATATAACTATCTGGCCTGTCTGTTCTTTCCTCTGTGTGATATCACGGCTGGTTTATAACTCTATATAACTATCTGGCCTGTCTGTCCTGTCTGGCCTGTCTGTCCTATCCTCTGTGTGATGTCAGGGCTGGTTTATAACTCTATATAACTATCTGGCCTGTCTGTCCTGTCTGGACTGTCTGTCCTTTCCTCTGTGTGATGTCAGGGTTGGTTTATAACTCTATATAACTATCTGGCCTGTCTGTCCTGTCTGGCCTGTCAGTCCTTTCCTCTGTGTGACGTCAGGGCTGGTTTATAACTCTATATAACTATCTGGCCTGTCTGTCCTGTCTGGCCTGTCTGTCCTATCCTCTGTGTGATGTCAGGGCTGGTTTATAACTCTATATAACTATCTGGCCTGTCTGTCCTGTCTGGCCTGTCTGTCCTTTCCTCTGTGTGATGTCAGGGCTGGTCTATAACTCTATATAACTATCTGGCCTGTCTGTCCTATCTGGCCTGTCTGTCCTGTCTGGCCTGTCGGTCCTTTCCTCTGCGTGACGTCAGGGCAGGTCTATAACTTTATATAACTATCTGGCCTTTCTGTCCTATCTGGCCTGTCTGTCCTTTCCTCTGTGTGATATCAGGGCTGGTTTATAACTCTATATAACTATCTGGCCTGTCTGTCCTTTCCTCTGTGTGACGTCAGGGCTGGTTTATAACTCTATATAACTATCTGGCCTGTCTGTCCTTTCTGGCCTGTCTGTCCTTTCCTCTGTGTGAAGTCAGTGCAGGTTTATAACTCTATATAACTCTCTGGCCTGTCAGTACTTTCCTCTGTGTGAAGTCAGTGCAGGTTTATAACTCTATATAACTATCTGGCCTGTCTGTCCTATCTGGCCTGTCTGTCCTTTCCTCTGTGTGACGTCAGGGCTGGTTTATAACTCTATATAACTATCTGGCCTGTCTGTCCTATCTGGCCTGTCTGTCCTTTCCTCTGTGTGACGTCAGGTCAGGTCTATAACTCTATATAACTATCTGGCATGTCTGTGCTATCTGGCCTGTCTGTCCTTTCCTCTGTGTGACGTCAGGGCTGGTCTATAACTCTATATTACTATCTGGCCTGTCTGTCCTATCTGGCCTGTCTGTCCTTTCCTCTGTGTGACGTCAGGGCTGGTCTATAACTCTATATAACTATCTGGCCTGTCTGTCCTGTCTGGCCTGTCTGTCCTGTCTTGCCTGTCTGTCCTTTCCTCTGTGTGACGTCAGGGCTGGTTTATAACTCTATATAACTATCTGGCATATCTGTCCTATCTGGCCTGTCTGTACTTTCCTCTGTGGAACGTCAGGGCTGGTTTATAACTCTATATAACTATCTGGCCTGTCTGTCCTATCTGGCCTGTCTGTCCTTTCCTCTGTGTGACGTCAGGGATGGTTTATAACTCTATATAACTATCTGGCCTGTCTGTCATATCTGGCCTGTCTGTCCTATCCTCTGCGTGATGTCAGGGCTGGTTTATAACTCTATATAACTATCTGGCCTGTCTGTCCTATCTGGCCTGTCTGTCCTTTCCTCTGTGTGACGTCAGGGCTGGTCTATAACTCTATTTAACTATCTGGCCTGTCTGTCCTATCTGGCCTGTCCGTCCTTTCCTCTGTGTGACGTCAGGGCTGGTCTATAACTCTATATAACTATCTGGCCTGTCTGTCCTGTCTGGCCTGTTTGTCCTGTCTTGCCTGTCTGTCCTTTCCTCTGTGTGACGTCAGGGCTGGTTTATAACTCTATATAACTATCTGGCCTGTGTGTCCTATCTGGCCTGTCTGTCCTTTCCTCTGTGTGACGTCAGGGCAGGTCTATAACTCTATATAACTATCTGGCATATCTGTCCTATCTGGCCTGTCTGTCCTTTCCTCTGTGTGACGTCAGGGCTGGTCTATAACTCTATATAACTATCTGGCCTGTCTGTCCTGTCTGGCCTTTCTGTCCTGTCTTGCCTGTCTGTCCTTTCCTCTGTGTGACGTCAGGGCTGGTTTATAACTCTATATAACTATCTGGCCTGTGTGTCCTATCTGGCCTGTCTGTCCTTTCCTCTGTGTGACGTCAGGGCAGGTCTATAACTCTATATAACTATCTGGCATATCTGTCCTATCTGGCCTGTCTGTCCTTTCCTCTGTGTGACGTCAGGGCTGGTTTATAACTCTATATAACTATCTGGCCTGTCTGTCCTGTCTGGCCTGTCTGTCCTGTCAGGCCTGTCTGTCCTTTCCTCTGTGTGATGTCAGGGCTGGTCTATAACTCTATATAACTATCTGGCCTGTCTGTCCTATCTGGCCTGTCTGTCCTGTCTGGCCTGTCGGTCCTTTCCTCTGCGTGACGTCAGGGCAGGTCTATAACTTTATATAACTATTTGGCCTGTCTGTCCTATCTGGCCTGTCTGTCCTTACCTCTGTGTGACGTTAGGGCTGGTTTATAACTCTATATAACTATCTGGCCTGTCTGTCCTGTCTGGCCTGTCTGTCCTGTCTGGCCTGTCTGTCCTTTCCTCTGTGTGATATCAGGGCTGGTTTATAACTCTATATAACTATCTGGCCTGTCTGTTCTTTCCTCTGTGTGATATCACGGCTGGTTTATAACTCTATATAACTATCTGGCCTGTCTGTCCTGTCTGGCCTGTCTGTCCTATCCTCTGTGTGATGTCAGGGCTGGTTTATAACTCTATATAACTATCTGGCCTGTCTGTCCTGTCTGGCCTGTCTGTCCTTTCCTCTGTGTTACGTCAGGGCTGGTTTATAACTCTATATAACTATCTGGCCTGTCTGTCCTTTCTGGCCTGTCTGTCCTTTCCTCTGTGTGAAGTCAGTGCAGGTGTATAACTCTATATAACTATCTGGCCTGTCTGTCCTTTCCTCTGTGTGATGTCAGGGCTGGTCTATAACTCTATATAACTATCTGGCCTGTCTGTCCTATCTGGCCTGTTTGTCCTGTCTGGCCTGTCGGTCCTTTCCTCTGCGTGACGTCAGGGCTGGTTTATAACTCTATATAACCATCTGGCCTGTCCTTCCTATCTGGCCTGTCTGTTCTTTCTTCTTTGTGATGTCAGGGCTGGTTTATAACTCTATATAACTATCTGGCCTGTCTGTCCTTTCCTCTGTGTGATGTCAGGGCTGGTTTATAACTCTATATAACTATCTGGCCTGTCTGTTCTTTCCTCTGTGTGATGTCAGGGCTGGTTTATAACTCTATATAACTATCTGGCCTGTCTGTCCTGTCTGGCCTGTCTGTCCTTTCCTCTGTGTGATGTCATGGTTGGTTTATAACTCTATATAACAATCTGGCCTGTCTGTCCTTTCCTCTGTGTGACGTTAGTGCTGGTCTATAACTCTATATAACTATCTGGCCTGTCTGTCCTATCTGGCCTGTCTGTCCTATCCTCTGTGTGATGTCAGGGCTGGTTTATAACTCTATATAACTATCTGGCCTGTCTGTCCTATCTGGCCTGTCTGTCCTGTCTGGCCTGTCTGTCCTTTCCTCTGTGTGACGTCAGGGATGGTTTATAACTCTATATAACTATCTGGCCTGTCTGTCATATCTGGCCTGTCTGTCCTATCCTCTGCGTGATGTCAGGGCTGGTTTATAACTCTATATAACTATCTGGCCTGTCTGTCCTATCTGGCCTGTCTGTCCTTTCCTCTGTGTGACGTCAGGGCTGGTCTATAACTCTATTTAACTATCTGGCCTGTCTGTCCTATCTGGCCTGTCCGTCCTTTCCTCTGTGTGACGTCAGGGCTGGTCTATAACTCTATATAACTATCTGGCCTGTCTGTCCTGTCTGGCCTGTTTGTCCTGTCTTGCCTGTCTGTCCTTTCCTCTGTGTGACGTCAGGGCTGGTTTATAACTCTATATAACTATCTGGCCTGTGTGTCCTATCTGGCCTGTCTGTCCTTTCCTCTGTGTGACGTCAGGGCAGGTCTATAACTCTATATAACTATCTGGCATATCTGTCCTATCTGGCCTGTCTGTCCTTTCCTCTGTGTGACGTCAGGGCTGGTCTATAACTCTATATAACTATCTGGCCTGTCTGTCCTGTCTGGCCTTTCTGTCCTGTCTTGCCTGTCTGTCCTTTCCTCTGTGTGACGTCAGGGCTGGTTTATAACTCTATATAACTATCTGGCCTGTGTGTCCTATCTGGCCTGTCTGTCCTTTCCTCTGTGTGACGTCAGGGCAGGTCTATAACTCTATATAACTATCTGGCATATCTGTCCTATCTGGCCTGTCTGTCCTTTCCTCTGTGTGACGTCAGGGCTGGTTTATAACTCTATATAACTATCTGGCCTGTCTGTCCTGTCTGGCCTGTCTGTCCTGTCAGGCCTGTCTGTCCTTTCCTCTGTGTGATGTCAGGGCTGGTCTATAACTCTATATAACTATCTGGCCTGTCTGTCCTATCTGGCCTGTCTGTCCTGTCTGGCCTGTCGGTCCTTTCCTCTGCGTGACGTCAGGGCAGGTCTATAACTTTATATAACTATTTGGCCTGTCTGTCCTATCTGGCCTGTCTGTCCTTACCTCTGTGTGACGTTAGGGCTGGTTTATAACTCTATATAACTATCTGGCCTGTCTGTCCTGTCTGGCCTGTCTGTCCTGTCTGGCCTGTCTGTCCTTTCCTCTGTGTGATATCAGGGCTGGTTTATAACTCTATATAACTATCTGGCCTGTCTGTTCTTTCCTCTGTGTGATATCACGGCTGGTTTATAACTCTATATAACTATCTGGCCTGTCTGTCCTGTCTGGCCTGTCTGTCCTATCCTCTGTGTGATGTCAGGGCTGGTTTATAACTCTATATAACTATCTGGCCTGTCTGTCCTGTCTGGCCTGTCTGTCCTTTCCTCTGTGTTACGTCAGGGCTGCTTTATAACTCTATATAACTATCTGGCCTGTCTGTCCTTTCTGGCCTGTCTGTCCTTTCCTCTGTGTGAAGTCAGTGCAGGTGTATAACTCTATATAACTCTCTGGCCTGTCAGTACTTTCCTCTGTGTGACGTCAGGGCTGGTTTATAACTCTATATAACCATCTGGCCTGTCTGTCCTGTCTGGCCTGTCTGTCCTTTCCTCTGTGTGACGTCAGGGCTGGTTTATAACTCTATATAACTATCTGGCCTGTCTGTCCTTTCCTCTGTGTGACGTTAGTGCTGGTCTATAACTCTATATAACTATCTGGCCTGTCTGTCCTATCTGGCCTGTCTGTCCTATCCTCTGTGTGATGTCAGGGCTGGTTTATAACTCTATATAACTATCTGGCCTGTCTGTCCTATCTGGCCTGTCTGTCCTTTCCTCTGTGTGACGTCAGGGCTGGTTTATAACTCTATATAACTATATGGTCTGTCTGTCCTATCTGGCCTGTCTGTCCTTTCCTCTGTGTGATGTCAGGGCTGGTCTATAACTCTATATAACTATCTGGCCTGTCTGTCCTATCTGGCCTGTCTGTCCTTTCCTCTGTGTGACGTCAGGGCAGGTCTATAACTCTATATAACTATCTGGCCTGTCTGTCCTGTCTGGCCTGTCTGTCCTTTCCTCTGTGTGACGTTAGTGCTGGTCTATAACTCTATATAACTATCTGGCCTGTCTGTCCTATCTGGCCTGTCTGTCCTATCCTCTGTGTGATGTCAGGGCTGGTTTATAACTCTATATAACTATCTGGGCTGTCTGCCCTATCTGGCCTGTCTGTCCTGTCTGGCCTGTCTGTCCTTTCCTCTGTGTGACGTCAGGGATGGTTTATAACTCTATATAACTATCTGGCCTGTCTGTCATATCTGGCCTGTCTGTCCTATCCTCTGCGTGATGTCAAGGCTGGTTTATAACTCTATATAACTATCTGGCCTGTCTGTCCTATCTGGCCTGTCTGTCCTTTCCTCTGTGTGACGTCAGGGCTGGTTTATAACTCTATATAACTATCTGGCCTGTCTTTCCTATCTTGCCTGTCTGTCCTTTCCTCTGTTTGACGTCAGGGCAGGTCTATAACTCTATATAACTATCTGGCCTGTCTGTCCCATCTGGCCTGTCTGTCCTTTCCTCTGTGTGACGTCAGGGCTGGTTTATAACTCTATATAACTATCTGGCCTGTCTTTCCTATCTTGCCTGTCTGTCCTTTCCTCTGTTTGACGTCAGGGCAGGTCTATAACTCTATATAACTATCTGGCCTGTCTGTCCTTTCCTCTGTGTGACGTCAGGGCTGGTCTATAACTCTATATAACTATCTGGCCTGTCTGTCCTATCTGGCCTGTCTGTCCTATCCTCTCTGTGATGTCAGGGCTGGTTTATAACTCTATATAACTATCTGGCCTGTCTGTCCTATCTGGCCTGTCTGTCCTTTCCTCTGTGTGACGTCAGGGCTGGTTTATAACTCTATATAACTATATGGCCTGTCTGTCCTATCTGGCCTGTCTGTCCTTTCCTCTGTGTGATGTCAGGGCTGGTCTATAACTCTATATAACAATCTGGCCTGTCTGTCCTATCTGGCCTGTCTGTCCTTTCCTCTGTGTGACGTCAGGGCAGGTCTATAACTCTATATAACTATCTGGCCTGTCTGTCCTGTCTGGCCTGTCTGTCCTTTCCTCTGTCTGACGTCAGGGCTGGTCTATAACTCTATATAACTATCTGGCCTGTCTGTCCTTTCCTCTGTGTGACGTCAGGGCTGGTTTATAACTCTATATAACTATCTGGCCTGTCTGTCCTATCTGGCCTGTCTGTCCTTTCCTCTGTGTGACGTCAGGGCTGGTTTATAACTCTATATAACTATCTGGCCTGTCTGTCCTATCTGGCCTGTCTGTCCTTTCCTCTGTGTGACGTCAGGGCAGGTCTATAACTCTATATAACTATCTGGCATGTCTGTCCTATCTGGCCTGTCTGTCCTTTCCTCTGTGTGACGTCAGGGCTGGTCTATAACTCTATATAACTATCTGGCTTGTCTGTCCTATCTGGCCTGTCTGTCCTTTCCTCTGTGTGACGTCAGGGCTGGTCTATAACTCTATATAACTATCTGGCCTGTCTGTCCTGTCTTGCCTGTCTGTCCTTTCCTCTGTGTGACGTCAGGGCTGGTTTATAACTCTATATAACTATCTGGCCTGTGTGTCCTATCT
The DNA here is from genome assembly GCF_045791955.1 of Oncorhynchus clarkii lewisi. Taxonomy (NCBI): domain Eukaryota; kingdom Metazoa; phylum Chordata; class Actinopteri; order Salmoniformes; family Salmonidae; genus Oncorhynchus; species Oncorhynchus clarkii. Next base: position 1,550,835 of record NC_092154.1, on the reverse strand, counting down.
GGCCTGTCTGTCCTTTCCTCTGTGTGACGTCAGGGCAGGTCTATAACTCTATATAACTATCTGGCCTGTCTGTCCTATCTGGCCTGTCTGTCCTTTCCTCTGTGTGACGTCAGGGCTGGTCTATAACTCTATATAACTATCTGGCCTGTCTGTCCTGTCTGGCCTGTCTGTCCTGTCTTGCCTATCTGTCCTTTCCTCTGTGTGACGTCAGGGCTGGTCTATATAACTAGCTGGCCTGTCTGTCCGATCTGGGCTGTCTGTACTTTCCTCTGTGTGACGTCAGGGCTGGTTTTTAACTCTATATAACTATCTGGCCTGTCTGTCCTGTCTGGCCTGTCTGTCCTGTCAGGCCTGTCTGTCCTTTCCTCTGTGTGATGTCAGGGCTGGTCTATAACTCTATATAACTATCTGGCCTGTCTGTCCTATCTGGCCTGTCTGTCCTGTCTGGCCTGTCGGTCCTTTCCTCTGCGTGACGTCAGGGCAGGTCTATAACTTTATATAACTATCTGGCCTGTCTGTCCTATCTGGCCTGTCTGTCCTTTCCTCTGTGTGACGTCAGGGCTGGTTTATAACTCTATATAACTATTTGGCCTGTCTGTCCTATCTGGCCTGTCTGTCCTTACCTCTGTGTGACGTTAGGGCTGGTTTATAACTCTATATAACTATCTGGCCTGTCTGTCCTGTCTGGCCTGTCTGTCCTGTCTGGCCTGTCTGTCCTTTCCTCTGTGTGATATCAGGGCTGGTTTATAACTCTATATAACTATCTGGCCTGTCTGTTCTTTCCTCTGTGTGATATCACGGCTGGTTTATAACTCTATATAACTATCTGGCCTGTCTGTCCTGTCTGGCCTGTCTGTCCTATCCTCTGTGTGATGTCAGGGCTGGTTTATAACTCTATATAACTATCTGGCCTGTCTGTCCTGTCTGGCCTGTCTTTCCTATCCTCTGTGTGATGTCAGGGCTGGTTTATAACTCTATATAACTATCTGGCCTGTCTGTCCTATCTGGCCTGTCTGTCCTGTCTGGCCTGTCTGTCCTTTCCTCTGTGTGACGTCAGGGATGGTTTATAACTCTATATAACTATCTGGCCTGTCTGTCATATCTGGCCTGTCTGTCCTATCCTCTGCGTGATGTCAGGGCTGGTTTATAACTCTATATAACTATCTGGCCTGTCTGTCCTATCTGGCCTGTCTGTCCTTTCCTCTGTGTGACGTCAGGGCTGGTCTATAACTCTATATAACTATCTGGCCTGTCTGTCCTATCTGGCCTGTCCGTCCTTTCCTCTGTGTGACGTCAGGGCTGGTCTATAACTCTATATAACTATCTGGCCTGTCTGTCCTGTCTGGCCTGTTTGTCCTGTCTTGCCTGTCTGTCCTTTCCTCTGTGTGACGTCAGGGCTGGTTTATAACTCTATATAACTATCTGGCCTGTGTGTCCTATCTGGCCTGTCTGTCCTTTCCTCTGTGTGACGTCAGGGCAGGTCTATAACTCTATATAACTATCTGGCATATCTGTCCTATCTGGCCTGTCTGTCCTTTCCTCTGTGTGACGTCAGGGCTGGTCTATAACTCTATATAACTATCTGGCCTGTCTGTCCTGTCTGGCCTTTCTGTCCTGTCTTGCCTGTCTGTCCTTTCCTCTGTGTGACGTCAGGGCTGGTTTATAACTCTATATAACTATCTGGCCTGTGTGTCCTATCTGGCCTGTCTGTCCTTTCCTCTGTGTGACGTCAGGGCAGGTCTATAACTCTATATAACTATCTGGCATATCTGTCCTATCTGGCCTGTCTGTCCTTTCCTCTGTGTGACGTCAGGGCTGGTTTATAACTCTATATAACTATCTGGCCTGTCTGTCCTGTCTGGCCTGTCTGTCCTGTCAGGCCTGTCTGTCCTTTCCTCTGTGTGATGTCAGGGCTGGTCTATAACTCTATATAACTATCTGGCCTGTCTGTCCTATCTGGCCTGTCTGTCCTGTCTGGCCTGTCGGTCCTTTCCTCTGTGTGATGTCAGGGCAGGTCTATAACTTTATATAACTATTTGGCCTGTCTGTCCTATCTGGCCTGTCTGTCCTTACCTCTGTGTGACGTTAGGGCTGGTTTATAACTCTATATAACTATCTGGCCTGTCTGTCCTGTCTGGCCTGTCTGTCCTGTCTGGCCTGTCTGTCCTTTCCTCTGTGTGATATCAGGGCTGGTTTATAACTCTATATAACTATCTGGCCTGTCTGTTCTTTCCTCTGTGTGATATCACGGCTGGTTTATAACTCTATATAACTATCTGGCCTGTCTGTCCTGTCTGGCCTGTCTGTCCTATCCTCTGTGTGATGTCAGGGCTGGTTTATAACTCTATATAACTATCTGGCCTGTCTGTCCTGTCTGGCCTGTCTGTCCTTTCCTCTGTGTTACGTCAGGGCTGGTTTATAACTCTATATAACTATCTGGCCTGTCTGTCCTTTCTGGCCTGTCTGTCCTTTCCTCTGTGTGAAGTCAGTGCAGGTGTATAACTCTATATAACTCTCTGGCCTGTCAGTACTTTTCTCTGTGTGACGTCAGGGCTGGTTTATAACTCTATATAACCATCTGGCCTGTCTGTCCTGTCTGGCCTGTCTGTCCTTTCCTCTGTGTGACGTCAGGGCTGGTTTATAACTCTATATAACTATCTGGCCTGTCTGTCCTTTCCTCTGTGTGACGTTAGTGCTGGTCTATAACTCTATATAACTATCTGGCCTGTCTGTCCTATCTGGCCTGTCTGTCCTATCCTCTGTGTGATGTCAGGGCTGGTTTATAACTCTATATAACTATCTGGCCTGTCTGTCCTATCTGGCCTGTCTGTCCTTTCCTCTGTGTGACGTCAGGGCTGGTTTATAACTCTATATAACTATATGGTCTGTCTGTCCTATCTGGCCTGTCTGTCCTTTCCTCTGTGTGATGTCAGGGCTGGTCTATAACTCTATATAACTATCTGGCCTGTCTGTCCTATCTGGCCTGTCTGTCCTTTCCTCTGTGTGACGTCAGGGCAGGTCTATAACTCTATATAACTATCTGGCCTGTCTGTCCTGTCTGGCCTGTCTGTCCTTTCCTCTGTGTGACGTTAGTGCTGGTCTATAACTCTATATAACTATCTGGCCTGTCTGTCCTATCTGGCCTGTCTGTCCTATCCTCTGTGTGATGTCAGGGCTGGTTTATAACTCTATATAACTATCTGGGCTGTCTGCCCTATCTGGCCTGTCTGTCCTGTCTGGCCTGTCTGTCCTTTCCTCTGTGTGACGTCAGGGATGGTTTATAACTCTATATAACTATCTGGCCTGTCTGTCATATCTGGCCTGTCTGTCCTATCCTCTGCGTGATGTCAAGGCTGGTTTATAACTCTATATAACTATCTGGCCTGTCTGTCCTATCTGGCCTGTCTGTCCTTTCCTCTGTGTGACGTCAGGGCTGGTTTATAACTCTATATAACTATCTGGCCTGTCTTTCCTATCTTGCCTGTCTGTCCTTTCCTCTGTTTGACGTCAGGGCAGGTCTATAACTCTATATAACTATCTGGCCTGTCTGTCCCATCTGGCCTGTCTGTCCTTTCCTCTGTGTGACGTCAGGGCTGGTTTATAACTCTATATAACTATCTGGCCTGTCTTTCCTATCTTGCCTGTCTGTCCTTTCCTCTGTTTGACGTCAGGGCAGGTCTATAACTCTATATAACTATCTGGCCTGTCTGTCCTTTCCTCTGTGTGACGTCAGGGCTGGTCTATAACTCTATATAACTATCTGGCCTGTCTGTCCTATCTGGCCTGTCTGTCCTATCCTCTCTGTGATGTCAGGGCTGGTTTATAACTCTATATAACTATCTGGCCTGTCTGTCCTATCTGGCCTGTCTGTCCTTTCCTCTGTGTGACGTCAGGGCTGGTTTATAACTCTATATAACTATATGGCCTGTCTGTCCTATCTGGCCTGTCTGTCCTTTCCTCTGTGTGATGTCAGGGCTGGTCTATAACTCTATATAACAATCTGGCCTGTCTGTCCTATCTGGCCTGTCTGTCCTTTCCTCTGTGTGACGTCAGGGCAGGTCTATAACTCTATATAACTATCTGGCCTGTCTGTCCTGTCTGGCCTGTCTGTCCTTTCCTCTGTCTGACGTCAGGGCTGGTCTATAACTCTATATAACTATCTGGCCTGTCTGTCCTTTCCTCTGTGTGACGTCAGGGCTGGTTTATAACTCTATATAACTATCTGGCCTGTCTGTCCTATCTGGCCTGTCTGTCCTTTCCTCTGTGTGACGTCAGGGCTGGTTTATAACTCTATATAACTATCTGGCCTGTCTGTCCTATCTGGCCTGTCTGTCCTTTCCTCTGTGTGACGTCAGGGCAGGTCTATAACTCTATATAACTATCTGGCATGTCTGTCCTATCTGGCCTGTCTGTCCTTTCCTCTGTGTGACGTCAGGGCTGGTCTATAACTCTATATAACTATCTGGCTTGTCTGTCCTATCTGGCCTGTCTGTCCTTTCCTCTGTGTGACGTCAGGGCTGGTCTATAACTCTATATAACTATCTGGCCTGTCTGTCCTGTCTTGCCTGTCTGTCCTTTCCTCTGTGTGACGTCAGGGCTGGTTTATAACTCTATATAACTATCTGGCCTGTGTGTCCTATCTGGCCTGTCTGTCCTTTCCTCTGTGTGACGTCAGGGCAGGTCTATAACTCTATATAACTATCTGGCCTGTCTGTCCTATCTGGCCTGTCTGTCCTTTCCTCTGTGTGACGTCAGGGCTGGTCTATAACTCTATATAACTATCTGGCCTGTCTGTCCTGTCTGGCCTGTCTGTCCTGTCTTGCCTATCTGTCCTTTCCTCTGTGTGACGTCAGGGCTGGTCTATATAACTAGCTGGCCTGTCTGTCCGATCTGGGCTGTCTGTACTTTCCTCTGTGTGACGTCAGGGCTGGTTTTTAACTCTATATAACTATCTGGCCTGTCTGTCCTATCTGGCCTGTCTGTCCTGTCTGGCCTGTCGGTCCTTTCCTCTGCGTGACGTCAGGGCAGGTCTATAACTTTATATAACTATCTGGCCTGTCTGTCCTATCTGGCCTGTCTGTCCTTACCTCTGTGTGACGTTAGGGCTGGTTTATAACTCTATATAACTATCTGGCCTGTCTGTCCTGTCTGGCCTGTCTGTCCTGTCTGGCCTGTCTGTCCTTTCCTCTGTGTGATATCAGGGCTGGTTTATAACTCTATATAACTATCTGGCCTGTCTGTTCTTTCCTCTGTGTGATATCACGGCTGGTTTATAACTCTATATAACTATCTGATATCAGGGCTGGCCTGTCTGTCCTGTCTGGCCTGTCTGTCCTATCCTCTGTGTGATGTCAGGGCTGGTTTATAACTCTATATAACTATCTGGCCTGTCTGTCCTGTCTGGCCTGTCTTTCCTATCCTCTGTGTGATGTCAGGGCTGGTTTATAACTCTATATAACTATCTGGCCTGTCTGTCCTGTCTGGCCTGTCTGTCCTATCCTCTGTGTGATGTCAGGGCTGGTCTATAACTCTATATAACTATCTGGCCTGTCTGTCCTATCTGGCCTGTCTGTCCTGTCTGGCCTGTCGGTCCTTTCCTCTGCGTGACGTCAGGGCAGGTCTATAACTTTATATAACTATCTGGCCTTTCTGTCCTATCTGGCCTGTCTGTCCTTTCCTCTGTGTGACGTCAGGGCTGTTTTATAACTCTATATAACTATTTGGCCTGTCTGTCCTATCTGGCCTGTCTGTCCTTACCTCTGTGTGACGTTAGGGCTGGTTTATAACTCTATATAACTATCTGGCCTGTCTGTCCTGTCTGGCCTGTCTGTCCTTTCCTCTGTGTGACGTCAGGGATGGTGTATAACTCTATATAACTATCTGGCCTGTCTGTCCTATCTGGCCTGTCTGTCCTATCCTCTCTGTGATGTCAGGGCTGGTTTATAACTCTATATAACTATCTGGCCTGTCTGTCCTATCTGGCCTGTCTGTCCTTTCCTCTGTGTGACGTCAGGGCTGGTTTATAACTCTATATAACTATCTGGTCTGTCTGTCCTATCTGGCCTGTTTGTCCTTTCCTCTGTGTGATGTCAGGGCTGGTCTATAACTCTATATAACTATCTGGCCTGTTTGTCCTGTCTTGCCTGTCTGTCCTTTCCTCTGTGTGACGTTAGGGCTGGTTTATAACTCTATATAACTATCTGGCCTGTGTGTCCTATCTGGCCTGTCTGTCCTTTCCTCTGTGTGACGTCAGGGCAGGTCTATAACTCTATATAACTATCTGGCATATCTGTCCTATCTGGCCTGCCTGTCCTTTCCTCTGTGTGACGTCAGGGCTGGTCTATAACTCTATATAACTATCTGGCCTGTCTGTCCTGTCTGGCCTTTCTGTCCTGTCTTGCCTGTCTGTCCTTTCCTCTGTGTGACGTCAGGGCTGGTTTATAACTCTATATAACTATCTGGCCTGTGTGTCCTATCTGGCCTGTCTGTCCTTTCCTCTGTGTGACGTCAGGGCAGGTCTATAACTCTATATAACTATCTGGCATATCTGTCCTATCTGGCCTGTCTGTCCTTTCCTCTGTGTGACGTCAGGGCTGGTTTATAACTCTATATAACTATCTGGCCTGTCTGTCCTGTCTGGCCTGTCTGTCCTGTCAGGCCTGTCTGTCCTTTCCTCTGTGTGTTTTCAGGGCTGGTCTATAACTCTATATAACTATCTGGCCTGTCTGTCCTATCTGGCCTGTCTGTCCTGTCTGGCCTGTCGGTCCTTTCCTCTGCGTGACGTCAGGGCAGGTCTATAACTTTATATAACTATTTGGCCTGTCTGTCCTATCTGGCCTGTCTGTCCTTACCTCTGTGTGACGTTAGGGCTGGTTTATAACTCTATATAACTATCTGGCCTGTCTGTCCTGTCTGGCCTGTCTGTCCTTTCTGGCCTGTCTGTCCTTTCCTCTGTGTGATATCAGGGCTGGTTTATAACTCTATATAACTATCTGGCCTGTCTGTTCTTTCCTCTGTGTGATATCACGGCTGGTTTATAACTCTATATAACTATCTTGCCTGTCTGTCCTGTCTGGCCTGTCTGTCCTTTCCTCTGTGTTACGTCAGGGCTGGTTTATAACTCTATATAACTATCTGGCCTGTCTGTCCTTTCTGGCCTGTCTGTCCTTTCCTCTGTGTGAAGTCAGTGCAGGTGTATAACTCTATATAACTCTCTGGCCTGTCAGTACTTTCCTCTGTGTGACGTCAGGGCTGGTTTATAACTCTATATAACCATCTGGCCTGTCTGTCCTGTCTGGCCTGTCTGTCCTTTCCTCTGTGTGACGTCAGGGCTGGTTTATAACTCTATATAACTATCTGGCCTGTCTGTCCTTTCCTCTGTGTGACGTTAGTGCTGGTCTATAACTCTATATAACTATCTGGCCTGTCTGTCCTATCTGGCCTGTCTGTCCTATCCTCTGTGTGATATAAGGGCTGGTTTATAACTCTATATAACTATCTGGCCTGTCTGTCCTATCTGGCCTGTCTGTCCTTTCCTCTGTGTGACGTCAGGGCTGGTTTATAACTCTATATAACTATATGGTCTGTCTGTCCTATCTGGCCTGTCTGTCCTTTCCTCTGTGTGATGTCAGGGCTGGTCTATAACTCTATATAACTATCTGGCCTGTCTGTCCTATCTGGCCTGTCTGTCCTTTCCTCTGTGTGACGTCAGGGCAGGTCTATAACTCTATATAACTATCTGGCCTGTCTGTCCTGTCTGGCCTGTCTGTCCTTTCCTCTGTGTGACGTTAGTGCTGGTCTATAACTCTATATAACTATCTGGCCTGTCTGTCCTATCTGGCCTGTCTGTCCTATCCTCTGTGTGATGTCAGGGCTGGTTTATAACTCTATATAACTATCTGGGCTGTCTGCCCTATCTGGCCTGTCTGTCCTGTCTGGCCTGTCTGTCCTTTCCTCTGTGTGACGTCAGGGATGGTTTATAACTCTATATAACTATCTGGCCTGTCTGTCATATCTGGCCTGTCTGTCCTATCCTCTGCGTGATGTCAAGGCTGGTTTATAACTCTATATAACTATCTGGCCTGTCTGTCCTATCTGGCCTGTCTGTCCTTTCCTCTGTGTGACGTCAGGGCTGGTTTATAACTCTATATAACTATCTGGCCTGTCTTTCCTATCTTGCCTGTCTGTCCTTTCCTCTGTTTGACGTCAGGGCAGGTCTATAACTCTATATAACTATCTGGCCTGTCTGTCCCATCTGGCCTGTCTGTCCTTTCCTCTGTGTGACGTCAGGGCTGGTTTATAACTCTATATAACTATCTGGCCTGTCTTTCCTATCTTGCCTGTCTGTCCTTTCCTCTGTTTGACGTCAGGGCAGGTCTATAACTCTATATAACTATCTGGCCTGTCTGTCCTTTCCTCTGTGTGACGTCAGGGCTGGTCTATAACTCTATATAACTATCTGGCCTGTCTGTCCTATCTGGCCTGTCTGTCCTATCCTCTCTGTGATGTCAGGGCTGGTTTATAACTCTATATAACTATCTGGCCTGTCTGTCCTATCTGGCCTGTCTGTCCTTTCCTCTGTGTGACGTCAGGGCTGGTTTATAACTCTATATAACTATATGGCCTGTCTGTCCTATCTGGCCTGTCTGTCCTTTCCTCTGTGTGATGTCAGGGCTGGTCTATAACTCTATATAACTATCTGGCCTGTCTGTCCTATCTGGCCTGTCTGTCCTTTCCTCTGTGTGACGTCAGGGCAGGTCTATAACTCTATATAACTATCTGGCCTGTCTGTCCTGTCTGGCCTGTCTGTCCTTTCCTCTGTCTGACGTCAGGGCTGGTCTATAACTCTATATAACTATCTGGCCTGTCTGTCCTTTCCTCTGTGTGACGTCAGGGCTGGTTTATAACTCTATATAACTATCTGGCCTGTCTGTCCTATCTGGCCTGTCTGTCCTTTCCTCTGTGTGACGTCAGGGCTGGTTTATAACTCTATATAACTATCTGGCCTGTCTGTCCTATCTGGCCTGTCTGTCCTTTCCTCTGTGTGACGTCAGGGCAGGTCTATAACTCTATATAACTATCTGGCATGTCTGTCCTATCTGGCCTGTCTGTCCTTTCCTCTGTGTGACGTCAGGGCTGGTCTATAACTCTATATAACTATCTGGCTTGTCTGTCCTATCTGGCCTGTCTGTCCTTTCCTCTGTGTGACGTCAGGGCTGGTCTATAACTCTATATAACTATCTGGCCTGTCTGTCCTGTCTTGCCTGTCTGTCCTTTCCTCTGTGTGACGTCAGGGCTGGTTTATAACTCTATATAACTATCTGGCCTGTGTGTCCTATCTGGCCTGTCTGTCCTTTCCTCTGTGTGACGTCAGGGCAGGTCTATAACTCTATATAACTATCTGGCCTGTCTGTCCTATCTGGCCTGTCTGTCCTTTCCTCTGTGTGACGTCAGGGCTGGTCTATAACTCTATATAACTATTTGGCCTGTCTGTCCTGTCTGGCCTGTCTGTCCTGTCTTGCCTGTCTGTCCTTTCCTCTGTGTGACGTCAGGGCTGGTCTATATAACTAGCTGGCCTGTCTGTCCGATCTGGGCTGTCTGTACTTTCCTCTGTGTGACGTCAGGGCTGGTTTTTAACTCTATATAACTATCTGGCCTGTCTGTCCTGTCTGGCCTGTCTGTCCTGTCAGGCCTGTCTGTCCTTTCCTCTGTGTGATGTCAGGGCTGGTCTATAACTCTATATAACTATCTGGCCTGTCTGTCCTATCTGGCCTGTCTGTCCTGTCTGGCCTGTCGGTCCTTTCCTCTGCGTGACGTCAGGGCAGGTCTATAACTTTATATAACTATCTGGCCTGTCTGTCCTATCTGGCCTGTCTGTCCTTTCCTCTGTGTGACGTCAGGGCTGGTTTATAACTCTATATAACTATTTGGCCTGTCTGTCCTATCTGGCCTGTCTGTCCTTACCTCTGTGTGACGTTAGGGCTGGTTTATAACTCTATATAACTATCTGGCCTGTCTGTCCTGTCTGGCCTGTCTGTCCTGTCTGGCCTGTCTGTCCTTTCCTCTGTGTGATATCAGGGCTGGTTTATAACTCTATATAACTATCTGGCCTGTCTGTTCTTTCCTCTGTGTGATATCACGGCTGGTTTATAACTCTATATAACTATCTGGCCTGTCTGTCCTGTCTGGCCTGTCTGTCCTATCCTCTGTGTGATGTCAGGGCTGGTTTATAACTCTATATAACTATCTGGCCTGTCTGTCCTGTCTGGCCTGTCTTTCCTATCCTCTGTGTGATGTCAGGGCTGGTTTATAACTCTATATAACTATCTGGCCTGTCTGTCCTGTCTGGCCTGTCTGTCCTTTCCTCTGTGTGATGTCAGGGCTGGTCTATAACTCTATATAACTATCTGGCCTGTCTGTCCTATCTGGCCTGTCTGTCCTGTCTGGCCTGTCGGTCCTTTCCTCTGCGTGACGTCAGGGCAGGTCTATAACTTTATATAACTATCTGGCCTTTCTGTCCTATCTGGCCTGTCTGTCCTTTCCTCTGTGTGACGTCAGGGCTGTTTTATAACTCTATATAACTATTTGGCCTGTCTGTCCTATCTGGCCTGTCTGTCCTTACCTCTGTGTGACGTTAGGGCTGGTTTATAACTCTATATAACTATCTGGCCTGTCTGTCCTGTCTGGCCTGTCTGTCCTTTCCTCTGTGTGACGTCAGGGATGGTTTATAACTCTATATAACTATCTGGCCTGTCTGTCCTATCTGGCCTGTCTGTCCTATCCTCTCTGTGATGTCAGGGCTGGTTTATAACTCTATATAACTATCTGGCCTGTCTGTCCTATCTGGCCTGTCTGTCCTTTCCTCTGTGTGACGTCAGGGCTGGTTTATAACTCTATATAACTATCTGGTCTGTCTGTCCTATCTGGCCTGTTTGTCCTTTCCTCTGTGTGATGTCAGGGCTGGTCTATAACTCTATATAACTATCTGGCCTGTCTGTCCTATCTGGCCTGTCTGTCCTTTCCTCTGTGTGACGTCAGGGCAGGTCTATAACTCTATATAACTATCTGGCCTGTCTCTCCTGTCTGGCCTGTCTGTCCTTTCCTCTGTGTGACGTCAGTGCTGGTCTATAACTCTATATAACTATCTGGCCTGTCTGTACTTTCCTCTGTGTGACTTCAGGGCTAGTCTATAACTCTATATAACTATCTGGCCTGTCTGTCCTATCTGGCCTGTCTGTCCTTTCCTCTGTGTGATGTCAGGGCTGGTCTATAACTCTATATAACTATCTGGCATGTCTGTCCTATCTGGCCTGTCTGTCCTTTCCTCTGTGTGACGTCAGGGCTAGTCTATAACTCTATATAACTATCTGGCCTGTCTGTCCTATCTGGCCTGTCTGTCCTTTCCTCTGTGTGACGTCAGGGCTGGTCTATAACTCTATATAACTATCTGGCCTGTCTGTCCTGTCTGGCCTGTTTGTCCTGTCTTGCCTGTCTGTCCTTTCCTCTGTGTGACGTCAGGGCTGGTTTATAACTCTATATAACTATCTGGCCTGTGTGTCCTATCTGGCCTGTCTGTCCTTTCCTCTGTGTGACGTCAGGGCAGGTCTATAACTCTATATAACTATCTGGCATATCTGTCCTATCTGGCCTGTCTGTCCTTTCCTCTGTGTGACGTCAGGGCTGGTCTATAACTCTATATAACTATCTGGCCTGTCTGTCCTGTCTGGCCTGTCTGTCCTGTCTTGCCTGTCTGTCCTTTCCTCTGTGTGACGTCAGGGCTGGTTTATAACTCTATATAACTATCTGGCCTGTGTCCTATCTGGCCTGTCTGTCCTTTCCTCTGTGTGACGTCAGGGCAGGTCTATAACTCTATATAACTATCTGGCCTGTCTGTCCTATCTGGCCTGTCTGTCCTTTCCTCTGTGTGACGTCAGGGCTGGTTTATAACTCTATATAACTATCTGGCCTGTCTGTCCTGTCTGGCCTGTCTTTCCTGTCTTGCCTGTCTGTCCTTTCCTCTGTTTGATGTCAGGGCTGGTCTATAACTCTATATAACTATCTGGCCTGTCTGTCCTATCTGGCCTGTCTGTCCTTTCCTCTGTGTGACGTCAGGGCTGGTTTATAACTCTATTAAACTATCTGGCCTGTCTGTCCTGTCTGGCCTGTCTGTCCTGTCAGGCCTGTCTGTCCTTTCCTCTGTGTATGATGTCAGGGCTGGTCTATAACTCTATATAACTCTCTGGCCTGTCTGTCCTATCTGGCCTGTCTGTCCTGTCTGGCCTGTCGGTCCTTTCCTATGCGTGACGTCAGGGCAGGTCTATAACTTTATATAACTATCTGGCCTGTCTGTCCTATCTGGCCTGTCTGTCCTTTCCTCTGTGTGACGTCAGGGCTGGTTTATAACTCTATATAACTATTTGGCCTGTCTGTCCTATCTGGCCTGTCTGTCCTTACCTCTGTGTGACGTTAGGGCTGGTTTATAACTCTATATAACTATCTGGCCTGTCTGTCCTGTCTGGCCTGTCTGTCCTGTCTGGCCTGTCTGTCATTTCCTCTTTGTGATATCAGGGCTGGTTTATAACTCTATATAACTATCTGGCCTGTCTGTTCTTTCCTCTGTGTGATATCACGGCTGGTTTATAACTCTATATAACTATCTGGCCTGTCTGTCCTGTCTGGCCTGTCTGTCCTATCCTCTGTGTGATGTCAGGGCTGGTTTATAACTCTATATAACTATCTGGCCTGTCTGTCCTGTCTGGCCTGTCTGTCCTTTCCTCTGTGTGAAGTCAGTGCAGGTTTATAACTCTATATAACTCTCTGGCCTGTCAGTACTTTCCTCTGTGTGACGTCAGGGCTGGTTTATAGCTCTATATAACCATCTGGCCTGTCCTTCCTATCTGGCCTGTCTGTTCTTTCCTCTGTGTGATGTCAGGGCTGGTTTATAACTCTATATAACTATCTGGCCTGTCTGTCCTTTCCTCTGTGTGATGTCAGGGCTGGTTTATAACTCTATATAACTATCTGGCCTGTCTGTTCTTTCCTCTGTGTGATATCAGGTCTGGTTTATAACTCTATATAACTATCTGGCCTGTCTGTCCTGTCTGGCCTGTCTGTCCTTTCCTCTGTGTGAAGTCAGTGCAGGTTTATAACTCTATATAACTCTCTGGCCTGTCAGTACTTTCCTCTGTGTGACGTCAGGGCTGGTTTATAGCTCTATATAACCATCTGGCCTGTCCTTCCTATCTGGCCTGTCTGTTCTTTCCTCTGTGTGATGTCAGGGCTGGTTTATAACTCTATATAACTATCTGGCCTGTCTGTCCTTTCCTCTGTGTGATGTCAGGGCTGGTTTATAACTCTATATAACTATCTGGCCTGTCTGTTCTTTCCTCTGTGTGATATCAGGTCTGGTTTATAACTCTATATAACTATCTGGCCTGTCTGTCCTGTCTGGCCTGTCTGTCCTTTCCTCTGTGTGACGTCAGGGCTGGTTTATAACTCTATATAACTATCTGGCCTGTCTGTCCTTTCCTCTGTGTGACGTTAGTGCTGGTCTATAACTCTATATAACTATCTGGCATGTCTGTCCTATCTGGCCTGTCTGTCCTATCCTCTGTGTGATGTCAGGGCTGGTTTATAACTCTATACAACTATCTGGCCTGTCTGTCCTATCTGGCCTGTCTGTCCTATCTGGCCTGTCTGTCCTTTCCTCTGTGTGACGTCAGGGCTGGTTTATAACTCTATATAACTATCTGGCCTGTCTTTCCTATCTTGCCTGTCTGTCCTTTCCTCTGTTTGATGTCAGGGCTGGTCTATAACTCTATATAACTATCTGGCCTGTCTGTCCTATCTGGCCTGTCTGTCCTCTCTGGCCTGTCTGTCCTTTCCTCTGTGTGACGTCAGGGCAGGTCTATAACTCTATATAACTATCTGGCCTGTCTGTCCTTTCCTCTGTGTGACGTCAGGGCTGGTCTATAACTCTATATAACTATCTGGCCTGTCTGTCCTATCTGGCCTGTCTGTCCTATCCTCTCTGTGATGTCAGGGCTGGTTTATAACTCTATATAACTATCTGGCCTGTCTGTCCTATCTGGCCTGTCTGTCCTTTCCTCTGTGTGACGTCAGGGCTGGTTTATAACTCTATATAACTATATGGCCTGTCTGTCCTATCTGGCCTGTCTGTCCTTTCCTCTGTGTGATGTCAGGGCTGGTCTATAACTCTATATAACTATCTGGCCTGTCTGTCCTATCTGGCCTGTCTGTCCTTTCCTCTGTGTGACGTCAGGGCAGGTCTATAACTCTATATAACTATCTGGCCTTTCTGTCCTGTCTGGCCTGTCTGTCCTTTCCTCTGTGTGACGTCAGGGCTGGTCTATAACTCTATATAACTATCTGGCCTGTCTGTCCTTTCCTCTGTGTGACGTCAGGGCTCATTTATAACTCTATATAACTATCTGGCCTGTCTGTCCTATCTGGCCTGTCTGTCCTTTCCTCTGTGTGACGTCAGGGCTGGTTTATAACTCTATATAACTATCTGGCATGTCTGTCCTATCTGGCCTGTCTGTCCTTTCCTCTGTGTGACGTCAGGGCTGGTCTATAACTCTATATAACTATCTGGCCTGTCTGTCCTATCTGGCCTGTCTGTCCTATCCTCTCTGTGATGTCAGGGCTGGTTTATAACTCTATATAACTATCTCGCCTGTCTGTCCTATCTGGCCTGTCTGTCCTTTCCTCTGTGTGACGTCAGGGCTGGTTTATAACTCTATATAACTATCTGGCCTGTGTGTCCTATCTGGTCTGTCTGTCCTTTCCTCTGTGTGACGTCAGGGCAGGTCTATAACTCTATATAACTATCTGGCATATCTGTCCTATCTGGCCTGTCTGTCCTTTCCTCTATGTGACGTCAGGGCTGGTTTATAACTCTATATAACTATCTGGCCTGTCTGTCCTATCTGGCCTGTCTGTCCTTTCCTCTGTGTGACGTCAGGGCAGGTCTATAACTCTATATAACTATCTGGCCTGTCTGTCCTATCTGGCCTGTCTGTCATTTCCTCTGTGTGACGTCAGGGCTGGTCTATAACTCTATATAACTATCTGGCCTGTCTGTCCTGTCTGGCCTGTCTGTCCTGTCTTGCCTGTCTGTCCTTTCCTCTGAGTGACGTCAGGGCTGGTCTATAACTCTATATAACTATCTGGCCTGTCTGTCCTATCTGGCCTGTCTGTCCTTTCCTCTGTGTGACGTCAGGGCTGGTTTATAACTCTATATAACTATCTGGCCTGTCTGTCCTGTCTGGCCTGTCTGTCCTGTCAGGCCTGTCTGTCCTTTCCTCTGTGTGATGTCAGGGCTGGTCTATAACTCTATATAACTATCTGGCCTGTCTGTCCTATCTGGCCTGTCTGTCCTGTCTGGCCTGTCGGTCCTTTCCTCTGCGTGACATCAGGGCTGGTTTATAACTCTATATAACTATTTGGCCTGTCTGTCCTATCTGGCCTGTCTGTCCTTACCTCTGTGTGACGTTAGGGCTGGTTTATAACTCTATACAACTATCTGGCCTGTCTGTCCTGTCTGGCCTGTCTGTCCTGTCTGGCCTGTCTGTCCTTTCCTCTGTTTGATATCAGGGCTGGTTTATAACTCTATATAACTATCAGGCCTGTCTGTTCTTTCCTCTGTGTGATATCACGGCTGGTTTATAACTCTATATAACTATCTGGCCTGTCTGTCCTGTCTGGCCTGTCTGTCCTATCCTCTGTGTGATGTCAGGGCTGGTTTATAACTCTATATAACTATCTGGCCTGTCTGTCCTGTGTGGCCTGTCTGTCCTTTCCTCTGTGTGACGTCGGGGCTGGTTTATAACTCTATATAACTATCTGGCCTGTCTGTCCTTTCTGGCCTGTCTGTCCTTTCCTCTGTGTGAAGTCAGTGCAGGTTTATAACTCTATATAACTCTCTGGCCTGTCAGTACTTTCCTCTGTGTGACGTCAGGGCTGGTTTATAACTCTATATGACCATCTGGCCTGTCTGTCCTGTCTGGCCTGTCTGTCCTTTCCTCTGTGTGACGTCAGGGCTGGTTTATAACTCTATATAACTATCTGGCCTGTCTGTCCTTTCCTCTGTGTGACGTTAGTGCTGGTTTATAACTCTATATAACTATCTGGCCTGTCTGTCCTATCTGGCCTGTCTGTCCTATCCTCTGTGTGATGTCAGGGCTGGTTTATAACTCTATATAACTATCTGGCCTGTCTGTCATATCTGGCCTGTCTGTCCTATCCTCTGCGTGATGTCAGGGCTGGTTTATAACTCTATATAACTATCTGGCCTGTCTGTCCTATCTGGCCTGTCTGTCCTGTCTGGCCTGTCTGTCCTTTCCTCTGTGTGACGTCAGGGATGGTTTATAACTCTATATAACTATCTGGCCTGTCTGTCATATCTGGCCTGTCTGTCCTATCCTCTGCGTGATGTCAGGGCTGGTTTATAACTCTATATAACTATCTGGCCTGTCTGTCCTATCTGGCCTGTCTGTCCTGTCTGGCCTGTCTGTCCTTTCCTCTGTGTGATGTCAGGGCAGGTCTATAACTCTATATAACTATCTGGCCTGTCTGTCTTTTCCTCTGTGTGACGTCAGGGCTGGTCTATAACTCTGTATAACTATCTGGCCTGTCTGTCCTATCTGGCCTGTCTGTCCTATCCTCTCTGTGATGTCAGGGCTGGTTTATAACTCTATATAACTATCTGGCCTGTCTGTCCTATCTGGCCTGTCTGTCCTTTCCTCTGTGTGACGTCAGGGCTGGTTTATAACTCTATATAACTATCTGGCCTGTCTTTCCTATCTTGCCTGTCTGTCCTTTCCTCTGTTTGATGTCAGGGCTGGTCTATAACTCTATATAACTATCTGGCCTGTCTGTCCTATCTGGCCTGTCTGTCCTGTCTGGCCTGTCTGTCCTATCTGGCCTGTCTGTCCTTTCCTCTGTGTGACGTCAGGGCTGGTTTATAACTCTATATAACTATTTGGCCTGTCTGTCCTATCTGGCCTGTCTGTCCTATCCTCTGTGTGATGTCAGGGCTGGTTTATAACTCTATATAACTATCTGGCCTGTCTGTCCTGTCTGGCCTGTCTGTCCTTTCCTCTGTGTGACGTCGGGGCTGGTTTATAACTCTATATAACTATCTGGCCTGTCTGTCCTTTCTGGCCTGTCTGTCCTTTCCTCTGTGTGAAGTCAGTGCAGGTTTATAACTCTATATAACTCTCTGGCCTGTCAGTACTTTCCTCTGTGTGACGTCAGGGCTGGTTTATAACTCTATATGACCATCTGGCCTGTCTGTCCTGTCTGGCCTGTCTGTCCTTTCCTCTGTGTGACGTCAGGGCTGGTTTATAACTCTATATAACTATCTGGCCTGTCTGTCCTTTCCTCTGTGTGACGTTAGTGCTGGTTTATAACTCTATATAACTATCTGGCCTGTCTGTCCTATCTGGCCTGTCTGTCCTATCCTCTGTGTGATGTCAGGGCTGGTTTATAACTCTATATAACTATCTGGCCTGTCTGTCATATCTGGCCTGTCTGTCCTATCCTCTGCGTGATGTCAGGGCTGGTTTATAACTCTATATAACTATCTGGCCTGTCTGTCCTATCTGGCCTGTCTGTCCTGTCTGGCCTGTCTGTCCTTTCCTCTGTGTGACGTCAGGGATGGTTTATAACTCTATATAACTATCTGGCCTGTCTGTCATATCTGGCCTGTCTGTCCTATCCTCTGCGTGATGTCAGGGCTGGTTTATAACTCTATATAACTATCTGGCCTGTCTGTCCTATCTGGCCTGTCTGTCCTGTCTGGCCTGTCTGTCCTTTCCTCTGTGTGATGTCAGGGCAGGTCTATAACTCTATATAACTATCTGGCCTGTCTGTCTTTTCCTCTGTGTGACGTCAGGGCTGGTCTATAACTCTGTATAACTATCTGGCCTGTCTGTCCTATCTGGCCTGTCTGTCCTATCCTCTCTGTGATGTCAGGGCTGGTTTATAACTCTATATAACTATCTGGCCTGTCTGTCCTATCTGGCCTGTCTGTCCTTTCCTCTGTGTGACGTCAGGGCTGGTTTATAACTCTATATAACTATCTGGCCTGTCTTTCCTATCTTGCCTGTCTGTCCTTTCCTCTGTTTGATGTCAGGGCTGGTCTATAACTCTATATAACTATCTGGCCTGTCTGTCCTATCTGGCCTGTCTGTCCTGTCTGGCCTGTCTGTCCTATCTGGCCTGTCTGTCCTTTCCTCTGTGTGACGTCAGGGCTGGTTTATAACTCTATATAACTATTTGGCCTGTCTGTCCTATCTGGCCTGTCTGTCCTTACCTCTGTGTGACGTTAGGGCTGGTTTATAACTCTATACAACTATCTGGCCTGTCTGTCCTGTCTGGCCTGTCTGTCCTGTCTGGCCTGTCTGTCCTTTCCTCTGTTTGATATCAGGGCTGGTTTATAACTCTATATAACTATCAGGCCTGTCTGTTCTTTCCTCTGTGTGATATCACGGCTGGTTTATAACTCTATATAACTATCTGGCCTGTCTGTCCTGTCTGGCCTGTCTGTCCTATCCTCTGTGTGATGTCAGGGCTGGTTTATAACTCTATATAACTATCTGGCCTGTCTGTCCTGTCTGGCCTGTCTGTCCTTTCCTCTGTGTGACGTCGGGGCTGGTTTATAACTCTATATAACTATCTGGCCTGTCTGTCCTTTCTGGCCTGTCTGTCCTTTCCTCTGTGTGAAGTCAGTGCAGGTTTATAACTCTATATAACTCTCTGGCCTGTCAGTACTTTCCTCTGTGTGACGTCAGGGCTGGTTTATAACTCTATATAACCATCTGGCCTGTCTGTCCTGTCTGGCCTGTCTGTCATTTCCTCTGTGTGACGTCAGGGCTGGTTTATAACTCTATATAACTATCTGGCCTGTCTGTCCTTTCCTCTGTGTGACGTTAGTGCTGGTTTATAACTCTATATAACTATCTGGCCTGTCTGTCCTATCTGGCCTGTCTGTCCTATCCTCTGTGTGATGTCAGGGCTGGTTTATAACTCTATATAACTATCTGGCCTGTCTGTCCTATCTGGCCTGTCTGTCCTGTCTGGCCTGTCTGTCCTTTCCTCTGTGTGACGTCAGGGATGGTTTATAACTCTATATAACTATCTGGCCTGTCTGTCATATCTGGCCTGTCTGTTCTTTCCTCTGTGTGATATCACGGCTGGTTTATAACTCTATATAACTATCTGGCCTGTCTGTCCTGTCTGGCCTGTCTGTCCTATCCTCTGTGTGATGTCAGGGCTGGTTTATAACTCTATATAACTATCTGGCCTGTCTGTCCTGTCTGGCCTGTCTGTCCTTTCCTCTGTGTGACGTCTGGGCTGGTTTATAACTCTATATAACTATCTGGCCTGTCTGTCCTTTCTGGCCTGTCTGTCCTTTCCTCTGTGTGAAGTCAGTGCAGGTTTATAACTCTATATAACTCTCTGGCCTGTCAGTACTTTCCTCTGTGTGACGTCAGGGCTGGTTTATAACTCTATATGACCATCTGGCCTGTCTGTCCTGTCTGGCCTGTCTGTCCTTTCCTCTGTGTGACGTCAGGGCTGGTTTATAACTCTATATAACTATCTGGCCTGTCTGTCCTTTCCTCTGTGTGACGTTAGTGCTGGTTTATAACTCTATATAACTATCTGGCCTGTCTGTCCTATCTGGCCTGTCTGTCCTATCCTCTGTGTGATGTCAGGGCTGGTTTATAACTCTATATAACTATCTGGCCTGTCTGTCCTATCTGGCCTGTCTGTCCTGTCTGGCCTGTCTGTCCTTTCCTCTGTGTGACGTCAGGGATGGTTTATAACTCTATATAACTATCTGGCCTGTCTGTCATATCTGGCCTGTCTGTCCTATCCTCTGCGTGATGTCAGGGCTGGTTTATAACTCTATATAACTATCTGGCCTGTCTGTCCTATCTGGCCTGTCTGTCCTGTCTGGCCTGTCTGTCCTTTCCTCTGTGTGATGTCAGGGCAGGTCTATAACTCTATATAACTATCTGGCCTGTCTGTCTTTTCCTCTGTGTGACGTCAGGGCTGGTCTATAACTCTGTATAACTATCTGGCCTGTCTGTCCTATCTGGCCTGTCTGTCCTATCCTCTCTGTGATGTCAGGGCTGGTTTATAACTCTATATAACTATCTGGCCTGTCTGTCCTATCTGGCCTGTCTGTCCTTTCCTCTGTGTGACGTCAGGGCTGGTTTATAACTCTATATAATTATCTGGCCTGTCTTTCCTATCTTGCCTGTCTGTCCTTTCCTCTGTTTGATGTCAGGGCTGGTCTATAACTCTATATAACTATCTGGCCTGTCTGTCCTATCTGGCCTGTCTGTCCTGTCTGGCCTGTCTGTCCTATCTGGCCTGTCTGTCCTTTCCTCTGTGTGACGTCAGGGCTGGTTTATAACTCTATATAACTATTTGGCCTGTCTGTCCTATCTGGCCTGTCTGTCCTTACCTCTGTGTGACGTTAGGGCTGGTTTATAACTCTATACAACTATCTGGCCTGTCTGTCCTGTCTGGCCTGTCTGTCCTGTCTGGCCTGTCTGTCCTTTCCTCTGTTTGATATCAGGGCTGGTTTATAACTCTATATAACTATCAGGCCTGTCTGTTCTTTCCTCTGTGTGATATCACGGCTGGTTTATAACTCTATATAACTATCTGGCCTGTCTGTCCTGTCTGGCCTGTCTGTCCTATCCTCTGTGTGATGTCAGGGCTGGTTTATAACTCTATATAACTATCTGGCCTGTCTGTCCTGTCTGGCCTGTCTGTCCTTTCCTCTGTGTGACGTCGGGGCTGGTTTATAACTCTATATAACTATCTGGCCTGTCTGTCCTTTCTGGCCTGTCTGTCCTTTCCTCTGTGTGAAGTCAGTGCAGGTTTATAACTCTATATAACTCTCTGGCCTGTCAGTACTTTCCTCTGTGTGACGTCAGGGCTGGTTTATAACTCTATATAACCATCTGGCCTGTCTGTCCTGTCTGGCCTGTCTGTCCTTTCCTCTGTGTGACGTCAGGGCTGGTTTATAACTCTATATAACTATCTGGCCTGTCTGTCCTTTCCTCTGTGTGACGTTAGTGCTGGTTTATAACTCTATATAACTATCTGGCCTGTCTGTCCTATCTGGCCTGTCTGTCCTATCCTCTGTGTGATGTCAGGGCTGGTTTATAACTCTATATAACTATCTGGCCTGTCTGTCCTATCTGGCCTGTCTGTCCTGTCTGGCCTGTCTGTCCTTTCCTCTGTGTGACGTCAGGGATGGTTTATAACTCTATATAACTATCTGGCCTGTCTGTCATATCTGGCCTGTCTGTCCTATCCTCTGCGTGATGTCAGGGCTGGTTTATAACTCTATATAACTATCTGGCCTGTCTGTCCTATCTGGCCTGTCTGTCCTGTCTGGCCTGTCTGTCCTTTCCTCTGTGTGATGTCAGGGCAGGTCTATAACTCTATATAACTATCTGGCCTGTCTGTCTTTTCCTCTGTGTGACGTCAGGGCTGGTCTATAACTCTGTATAACTATCTGGCCTGTCTGTCCTATCTGGCCTGTCTGTCCTATCCTCTCTGTGATGTCAGGGCTGGTTTATAACTCTATATAACTATCTGGCCTGTCTGTCCTATCTGGCCTGTCTGTCCTTTCCTCTGTGTGACGTCAGGGCTGGTTTATAACTCTATATAACTATCTGGCCTGTCTTTCCTATCTTGCCTGTCTGTCCTTTCCTCTGTTTGATGTCAGGGCTGGTCTATAACTCTATATAACTATCTGGCCTGTCTGTCCTATCTGGCCTGTCTGTCCTGTCTGGCCTGTCTGTCCTTTCCTCTGTGTGATGTCAGGGCAGGTCTATAACTCTATATAACTATCTGGCCTGTCTGTCCTTTCCTCTGTGTGACGTCAGGGCTGGTCTATAACTCTGTATAACTATCTTTCCTGTGTGTCCTATCTGGCCTGTCTGTCCTATCCTCTCTGTGATGTCAGGGCTGGTTTATAACTCTATATAACTATCTGGCCTGTCTGTCCTATCTGGCCTGTCTGTCCTTTCCTCTGTGTGACGTCAGGGCTGGTTTATAACTCTATATAACTATATGCCCTGTCTGTCCTATCTGGCCTGTCTGTCCTTTCCTCTGTGTGATGTCAGGGCTGGTCTATAACTCTATATAACTATCTGGCCTGTCTGTCCTATCTGGCCTGTCTGTCCTTTCCTCTGTGTGACGTCAGGGCAGGTCTATAACTCTATATAACTATCTGGCCTGTCTGTCCTGTCTGGCCTGTCTGTCCTTTCCTCTGTGTGACGTCAGGGCTGGTCTATAACTCTATATAACTATCTGGCATTTCTGTCCTTTCCTCTGTGTGACGTCAGGGCTGGTTTATAACTCTATATAACTATCTGGCCTGTCTGTCCTATGTGGCCTGTCTGTCCTTTCCTCTGTGTGACGTCAGGGCTGGTTTATAACTCTATATAGCTATCTGGCCTGTCTGTCCTATCTGGCCTGTCTGTCCTTTCCTCTGTGTGACATCAGGGCAGGTCTATAACTCTATATAACTATCTGGCCTGTCTGTCCTATCTGGCCTGTCTGTCCTTTCCTCTGTGTGACATCAGGGCTGGTCTATAACTCTATATAACTATCTGGCCTGTCTGTCCTGTCTGGCCTGTTTGTCCTGTCTTGCCTTTCTGTCCTTTCCTCTGTGTGACGTCAGGGCTGGTTTATAACTCTGTATAACTATCTGGCCTGTGTGTCCTATCTGGCCTGTCTGTCCTTTCCTCTGTGTGACGTCAGGGCAGGTCTATAACTCTATATAACTATCTGGCATATCTGTCCTATCTGGCCTGTCTGTCCTTTCCTCTGTGTGACGTCAGGGCTGGTCTATAACTCTATATAACTATCTGGCCTGTCTGTCCTGTCTGTCCTTTCTGTCCTGTCTTGCCTGTCTGTCCTTTCCTCTGTGTGACGTCAGGGCTGGTTTATAACTCTATATAACTATCTGGCCTGTGTGTCCTATCTGGTCTGTCTGTCCTTTCCTCTGTGTGACGTCAGGGCAGGTCTATAACTCTATATAACTATCTGGCATATCTGTCCTATCTGGCCTCTCTGTCCTTTCCTCTATGTGACATCAGGGCTGGTTTATAACTCTATATATAACTATCTGGCCTGTCTGTCCTATCTGGCCTGTCTGTCCTTTCCTCTGTGTGACGTCAGGGCAGGTCTATAACTCTATATAACTATCTGGCCTGTCTGTCCTATCTGGCCTGTCTGTCCTTTCCTCTGTGTGACGCCAGGGCTGGTCTATAACTCTATATAACAATCTGGCCTGTCTGTCCTATCTGGCCTGTCTGTCCTTTCCTCTGTGTGACGTCAGGGCTGGTTTATAACTCTATATAACTATCTGGCCTGTCTGTCCTGTCTGGCCTGTCTGTCCTGTCTTGCCTGTCTGTCCTTTCCTCTGTGTGACGTCAGGGCTGGTCTATAACTCTATATAACAATCTGGCCTGTCTGTCCTATCTGGCCTGTCTGTCCTTTCCTCTGTGTGACGTCAGGGCTGGTTTATAACTCTATATAACTATCTGGCCTGTCTGTCCTGTCTGGCCTGTCTGTCCTGTCAGGCCTGTCTGTCCTTTCCTCTGTGTGATGTCAGGGCTGGTGTATAACTCTATATAACTATCTGGCCTGTCTGTCCTATCTGGCCTGTCTGTCCTGTCTGGCCTGTCGGTCCTTTCCTCTGCGTGACGTCAGGGCAGGTCTATAACTTTATATAACTATCTGGCCTGTCTGTCCTATCTGGCATGTCTGTCCTTTCCTCTGTGTGACGTCAGGGCTGGTTTATAACTCTATATAACTATTTGGCCTGTCTGTCCTATCTGGCCTGTCTGTCCTTACCTCTGTGTGACGTTAGGGCTGGTTTATAACTCTATATAACTATTTGGCCTGTCTGTCCTGTCTGGCCTGTCTGTCCTGTCTGGCCTGTCTGTCCTTTCCTCTGTGTGATATCAGGGCTGGTTTATAACTCTATATAACTATCTGGCCTGTCTGTCCTGTCTGGCCTTTCTGTCCTGTCTTGCCTGTCTGTCCTTTCCTCTGTGTGACGTCAGGGCTGGTTTATAACTCTATATAACTATCTGGCCTGTGTGTCCTATCTGGTCTGTCTGTCCTTTCCTCTGTGTGACGTCAGGGCAGGTCTATAACTCTATATAACTATCTGGCATATCTGTCCTATCTGGCCTCTCTGTCCTTTCCTCTATGTGACATCAGGGCTGGTTTATAACTCTATATATAACTATCTGGCCTGTCTGTCCTATCTGGCCTGTCTGTCCTTTCCTCTGTGTGACGTCAGGGCAGGTCTATAACTCTATATAACTATCTGGCCTGTCTGTCCTATCTGGCCTGTCTGTCCTTTCCTCTGTGTGACGCCAGGGCTGGTCTATAACTCTATATAACAATCTGGCCTGTCTGTCCTATCTGGCCTGTCTGTCCTTTCCTCTGTGTGACGTCAGGGCTGGTTTATAACTCTATATAACTATCTGGCCTGTCTGTCCTGTCTGGCCTGTCTGTCCTGTCTTGCCTGTCTGTCCTTTCCTCTGTGTGACGTCAGGGCTGGTCTATAACTCTATATAACAATCTGGCCTGTCTGTCCTATCTGGCCTGTCTGTCCTTTCCTCTGTGTGACGTCAGGGCTGGTTTATAACTCTATATAACTATCTGGCCTGTCTGTCCTGTCTGGCCTGTCTGTCCTGTCAGGCCTGTCTGTCCTTTCCTCTGTGTGATGTCAGGGCTGGTGTATAACTCTATATAACTATCTGGCCTGTCTGTCCTATCTGGCCTGTCTGTCCTGTCTGGCCTGTCGGTCCTTTCCTCTGCGTGACGTCAGGGCAGGTCTATAACTTTATATAACTATCTGGCCTGTCTGTCCTATCTGGCATGTCTGTCCTTTCCTCTGTGTGACGTCAGGGCTGGTTTATAACTCTATATAACTATTTGGCCTGTCTGTCCTATCTGGCCTGTCTGTCCTTACCTCTGTGTGACGTTAGGGCTGGTTTATAACTCTATATAACTATTTGGCCTGTCTGTCCTGTCTGGCCTGTCTGTCCTGTCTGGCCTGTCTGTCCTTTCCTCTGTGTGATATCAGGGCTGGTTTATAACTCTATATAACTATCTGGCCTGTCTGTTCTTTCCTCTGTGTGATATCACGGCTGGTTTATAACTCTATATAACTATCTGGCCTGTCTGTCCTGTCTGGCCTGTCTGTCCTATCCTCTGTGTGATGTCAGGGCTGGTTTATAACTCTATATAACTATCTGGCCTGTCTGTCCTGTCTGGCCTGTCTGTCCTTTCCTCTGTGTGAAGTCAGGGCTGGTTTATAACTCTATATAACTATCTGGCCTGTCTGTCCTTTCTGGCCTGTCTGTCCTTTCCTCTGTGTGAAGTCAGTGCAGGTTTATAACTCTATATAACTCTCTGGCCTGTCAGTACTTTCCTCTGTGTGACGTCAGGGCTGGTTTATAACTCTATATAACCATCTGGCCTGTCTGTCCTGTCTGGCCTGTCTGTCCTTTCCTCTGTGTGACGTCAGGGCTGGTTTATAACTCTATATAACAATCTGGCCTGTCTGTCCTTTCCACTGTGTGACGTTAGTGCTGGTCTATAACTCTATATAACTATCTGGCCTGTCTGTCCTATCTGGCCTGTCTGTCCTATCCTCTGTGTGATGTCAGGGCTGGTTTATAACTCTATATAACTATCTGGCCTGTCTGTCCTATCTGGCCTGTCTGTCCTGTCTGGCCTGTCTGTCCTTTCCTCTGTGTGACGTCAGGGATGGTTTATAACTCTATATAACTACCTGACCTGTCTGTCATATCTGGCCTGTCTGTCCTATCCTCTGCGTGATGTCAGGGCTGGTTTATAACTCTATATAACTATCTGGCCTGTCTGTCCTATCTGGCCTGTCTGTCCTTTCCTCTGTGTGACGTCAGGGCTGGTTTATAACTCTATATAACTATCTGGCCTGTCTTTCCTATCTTGCCTGTCTGTCCTTTCCTCTGTTTGATGTCAGGGCTGGTCTACAACTCTATATAACTATCTGGCCTGTCTGTCCTATCTGGCCTGTCTGTCCTGTCTGGCCTGTCTGTCCTTTCCTCTGTGTGACGTCAGGGCAGGTCTATAACTCTATATAACTATCTGGCCTGTCTGTCCTTTCCTCTGTGTAACGTCAGGGCTGGTCTATAACTCTATATAACTATCTGGCCTGTCTGTCCTATCTGGCCTGTCTGTCCTATCCTCTCTGTGATGTCAGGGCTGGTTTATAACTCTATATAACTATCTGCCCTGTCTGTCCTATCTGGCCTGTCTGTCCTTTCCTCTGTGTGATGTCAGGGCTGGTCTATAACTCTATATAACTATCTGGCCTGTCTGTCCTATCTGGCATGTCTGTCCTTTCCTCTGTGTGACGTCAGGGCAGGTCTATAACTCTATATAACTATCTGGCCTGTCTGTCCTGTCTGGCCTGTCTGTCCTTTCCTCTGTGTGACGTCAGGGCTGGTCTATAACTCTATATAACTATCTGGCATTTCTGTCCTTTCCTCTGTGTGACGTCAGGGCTGGTTTATAACTCTATATAACTATCTGGCCTTTCTGTCCTATCTGGCCTGTCTGTCCTTTCCTCTGTGTGACGTCAGGGCTGGTTTATAACTCTATATAACTATCTGGCCTGTCTGTCCTATCTGGCCTGTCTGTCCTTTCCTCTGTGTGAAGTCAGGGCAGGTCTATAACTCTATATAACTATCTGGCATGTCTGTCCTATCTGGCCTGTCTGTCCTTTCCTCTGTGTGACGTCAGGGCTGGTCTATAACTCTATTTAACTATCTGGCTTGTCTGTCCTATCTGGCCTGTCTGTCCTTTCCTCTGTGTGACGTCAGGGCTGGTCTATAACTCTATATAACTATCTGGCCTGTCTGTCCTGTCTGGCCTGTCTGTCCTGTCTTGCCTGTCTGTCCTTTCCTCTGTGTGACGTCAGGGCTGGTTTATAACTCTATATAACTATCTGGCCTGTGTGTCCTATCTGGCCTGTTTGTCCTTTCCTCTGTGTGACGTCAGGGCAGGTCTATAACTCTATATAACTATCTGGCCTGTCTGTCCTATCTGGCCTGTCTGTCCTTTCCTCTGTGTGACGTCAGGGCTGGTCTATAACTCTATATAACTATCTGGCCTGTCTGTCCTGTCTGGCCTGTCTGTCCTGTCTTGCCTGTCTGTCCTTTCCTCTGTGTGACGTCAGGGCTGGTCTATAACTCTATATAACTATCTGGCCTGTCTGTCCTATCTGGCCTGTCTGTCCTGTCTGGCCTGTCGGTCCTTTCCTCTGCGTGACGTCAGGGCAGGTCTATAACTTTATATAACTATCTGGCCTGTCTGTCCTATCTGGCCTGTCTGTCCTTTCCTCTGTGTGACGTCAGGGCTGGTTTATAACTCTATATAACTATTTGGCCTGTCTGTCCTATCTGGCCTGTCTGTCCTTACCTCTGTGTGACGTTAGGGCTGGTTTATAACTCTATATAACTATCTGGCCTGTCTGTCCTGTCTGGCCTGTCTGTCCTGTCTGGCCTGTCTGTCCTTTCCTCTGTGTGATATCAGGGCTGGTTTATAACTCTATATAACTATCTGGCCTGTCTGTTCTTTCCTCTGTGTGATATCACGGCTGGTTTATAACTCTATATGACTATCTGGCCTGTCTGTCCTGTCTGGCCTGTCTGTCCTATCCTCTGTGTGATGTCAGGGCTGGTTTATAACTCTATATAACTATCTGGCCTGTCTGTCCTGTCTGGCCTGTCTGTCCTTTCCTCTGTGTGATGTCAGGGTTGGTTTATAACTCTATATAACTGTCTGGCCTGTCTGTCCTGTCTGGCCTGTCTGTCCTTTCCTCTGTGTGACGTCAGGGCTGGTTTATAACTCTATATAACTATCTGGCCTGTCTGTCCTTTCTGGCCTGTCTGTCCTTTCCTCTGTGTGAAGTCAGTGCAGGTTTATAACTCTATATAACTCTCTGGCCTGTCAGTACTTTCCTCTGTGTGAAGTCAGTGCAGGTTTATAACTCTATATAACTATCTGGCCTGTCTGTCCTATCTGGCCTGTCTGTCCTTTCCTCTGTGTGACGTCAGGGCTGGTTTATAACTCTATATAACTATCTGGCCTGTCTGTCCTATCTGGCCTGTCTGTCCTTTCCTCTGTGTGACGTCAGGGCAGGTCTATAACTCTATATAACTATCTGGCATGTCTGTCCTATCTGGCCTGTCTGTCCTTTCCTCTGTGTGACGTCAGGGCTGGTCTATAACTCTATATAACTATCTGGCCTGTCTGTCCTATCTGGCCTGTCTGTCCTTTCCTCTGTGTGACGTCAGGGCTGGTCTATAACTCTATATAACTATCTGGCCTGTCTGTCCTGTCTGGCCTGTCTGTCCTGTCTTGCCTGTCTGTCCTTTCCTCTGTGTGACGTAAGGGCTGGTTTATAACTCTATATAACTATCTGGCCTGTGTGTCCTATCTGGCCTGTCTGTCCTTTCCTCTGTGTGACGTCAGGGCAGGTCTATAACTCTATATAACTATCTGGCATATCTGTCCTATCTGGCCTTTCTGTCCTTTCCTCTGTGTGACGTCAGGGCTGGTTTATAACTCTATATAACTATCTGGCCTGTCTGTCCTATCTGGCCTGTCTGTCCTTTCCTCTGTGTGACGTCAGGGCAGGTCTATAACTCTATATAACTATCTGGCCTGTCTGTCCTATCTGGCCTGTCTGTCCTTTCCTCTGTGTGACGTCAGGGCTGGTCTATAACTCTATATAACTATCTGGCCTGTCTGTCCTGTCTGGCCTGTCTGTCCTGTCTGGCCTGTCTGTCCTTTCCTCTGTGTGACGTCAGGGCTGGTCTATAACTCTATATAACTATCTGGCCTGTCTGTCCTATCTGGCCTGTCTGTCCTTTCCTCTGTGTGACGTCAGGGCTGGTTTATAACTCTATATAACTATCTGGCCTGTCTGTCCTGTCTGGCCTGTCTGTCCTGTCAGGCCTGTCTGTCCTTTCCTCTGTGTGATGTCAGGGCTGGTCTATAACTCTATATAACTATCTGGCCTGTCTGTCCTATCTGGCCTGTCTGGCCTGTCTGGCCTGTCGGTCCTTTTCCTCTGCGTGACGTCAGGGCAGGTCTATAACTTTATATAACTATCTGGCCTGTCTGTCCTATCTGGCCTGTCTGTCCTTTCCTCTGTGTGACGTCAGGGCTGGTTTATAACTCTATATAACTATTTGGCCTGTCTGTCCTATCTGGCTTGTCTGTCCTTACCTCTGTGTGACGTTAGGGCTGGTTTATAACTCTATATAACTATCTGGCCTGTCTGTCCTGTCTGGCCTGTCTGACCTGTCTGGCCTGTCTGTCCTTTCCTCTGTGTGATATCAGGGCTGGTTTATAACTCTATATAACTATCTGGCCTGTCTGTTCTTTCCTCTGTGTGATATCACGGCTGGTTTATAACTCTATATAACTATCTGGCCTGTCTGTCCTGTCTGGCCTGTCTGTCCTATCCTCTGTGTGATGTCAGGGCTGGTTTATAACTCTATATAACTATCTGGCCTGTCTGTCCTGTCTGGCCTGTCTGTCCTTTCCTCTGTGTGATGTCAGGGTTGGTTTATAACTCTATATAACTATCTGGCCTGTCTGTCCTTTCTGGCCTGTCTGTCCTTTCCTCTGTGTGACGTCAGGGCTGGTTTATAACTATATATAACTATCTGGCCTGTCTGTCCTTTCTGGCCTGTCTGTCCTTTCCTCTGTGTGAAGTCAGTGCAGGTTTATAACTCTATATAACTCTCTGGCCTGTCAGTACTTTCCTCTGTGTGACGTCAGGGCTGGTTTATAACTCTATATAACCATCTGGCCTGTCCTTCCTATCTGGCCTGTCTGTTCTTTCCTCTGTGTGATGTCAGGGCTGGTTTATAACTCTATATAACTATCTGGCCTGTCTGTCCTTTCCTCTGTGTGATGTCAGGGCTGGTTTATAACTCTATATAACTATCTGGCCTGTCTGTTCTTTCCTCTGTGTGATATCAGGTCTGGTTTATAACTCTATATAACTATCTGGCCTGTCTGTCCTGTCTGGCCTGTCAGTCCTATCCTCTGTGTGATGTCAGGGCTGGTTTATAACTCTATATAACTTTCTGGCCTGTCTGTCCTGTCTGGCCTGTCTGTCCTTTCCTCTGTGTGATGTCATGGTTGGTTTATAACTCTATATAACTATCTGGCCTGTCTGTCCTGTCTGGCCTGTCTGTCCTTTCCTCTGTGTGACGTCAGGGCTGGTTTATAACTCTATATAACTATCTGGCCTGTCTGTCCTTTCTGGCCTGTCTGTCATTTCCTCTGTGTGAAGTCAGTGCAGGTTTATAACTCTATATAACTCTCTGGCCTGTCGGTACTTTCCTCTGTGTGATGTCAGGGCTGGTTTATAACTCTATATAACTATCTGGCCTGTCCTTCCTATCTGGCCTGTCTGTTCTTTCCTCTGTGTGATGTCAGGGCTGGTTTATAACTCTATATAACTATCTGGAATTCTGTCCTTTCCTCTGTGTTATGTCAGGGCTGGTTTATAACTCTATATAACTATCTGGCCTGTGTCTGTTATTTTGTTCTTGTGGTCTTTCATATAAAGCAACTTTTTTTGGAGAACAGCAGCCTTCTATGAATAATAACGAGGGCAGAGTTCTGAGCAGAGAGATATCCAATGAGAGCAGAGTTCTGAGGCATAATCAGAGAGATATCCAATGAGAGCAGAGTAGAAACAGAGAGATATCCAATGAGAGCAGAGTTCTGAGGCATAATCAGAGATATATCCAATGAGAGCAGAGTAGAAACAGTGAGATATCCAATGAGAGCAGAGTAGAAACAGAGAGATATCCAATGAGATCAGAGTTCTGAGGCATAATCAGAGAGATATCCAATGAGAGCAGAGCAGAAACAGAGAGATGTCCAATGAGAGCAGAGTTCTGAGGCATAATCAGAGAGATATCCAATGAGAGCAGAGTAGAAACAGAGAGATGTCCAATGAGAGCAGAGTTCTGAGGCAGAATCGGAAAGTTATCCAATGAGAGCAGAGTTCTGAGGCAGAATGCAACACATTGTGACCAGCCAAGGCCAAACAAATCTCATGTCCATTCATAAATATACATATTATCTAGTTGTTATACCTTAACTGAATATAGATACTTACGTGTCTCTCTGTGCGTGTATGTGTGTGTGTGTGTGTGTGTGTGTGTGTGTGTGTGTGTGTGTGTGTGTGTGTGTGTGTGTGTGTGTGTGTGTGTGTGTGTGTGTCAGTACAGTGGTTACACAGTGTAGTTCTGGAACAGTTTATCAGCCACTGAGCTGTATTCTGACGCTGATGATAAATACAGTGTGTTTTGATCCGTACTCAGAACGCAGGGATGGAATGACTCCCCAGTGTTGTTCTAGAATGATAAATGTAGTGTTCTGGAACACACAGTGTTCCTAAAGCCTGCCATACAGGGCTGCTTCTGCAAGCTCTGCAACTCTGGTACGCTTGAACCTGAACTGGAGTGGGGTTTTACAGTAGTCGTGGGTTTGTATTGTAGTCCTGTGTCGTGGGTTTTTACAGTAGTTGTGGGTTTGTATTGTAGTCCTGTGTCATGGGTTTTTACAGTAGTCATGGGTTTGTATTGTAGTCCTGTGTCGTGGGTTTTTACAGTAGTCGTGGGTTTGTATTGTAGTCCTGTGTCGTGGGTTTTTACAGTAGTTTTGGGTTTGTAATGTAGTCCTGTGTCGTGGGTTTTTACAGTAGTCGTGGGTTTGTATTGTAGTCCTGTGTCATGGGTTTTTACAGTAGTCATGTGTTTGTATTGTAGTCCTGTGTCGTGGGTTTTTACAGTAGTCGTGGGTTTGTATTGTAGTCCTGTGTCATGGATTTTTACAGTAGTCGTGGGTTTGTATTGTAGTCCTGTGTCGTGGGTTGTTACAGTAGTCATGAGTTTGTAATGTAGTCCTGTGTCGTGGGTTTTTACAGTAGTCGTGGGTTTGTAATGTAGTCCTGTGTCGTGGGTTTTTACAGTAGTCGTGGGTTTGTAATGTAGTTCTGTGTCGTGGGTTTTTACAGTAGTCGTGGGTTTGTATTGTAGTCCTGTGTCGTGGGTTGTTACAGTAGTCATGAGTTTGTAATGTAGTCCTGTGTCGTGGGTTTTTACAGTAGTCTTGGGTTTGTATTGTAGTCCTGTGTCGTGGGTTGTTACAGTAGTCATGAGTTTGTAATGTAGTCCTGTGTCGTGGGTTTTTACAGTAGTCGTGGGTTTGTATTGTAGTCCTGTGTCGTGGGTTGTTACAGTAGTCATGAGTTTGTAATGTAGTCCTGTGTCGTGGGTTTTTACAGTAGTCGTGGGTTTGTAATGTAGTCCTGTGTCATGGGTTTTTACAGTAGTCGTGGGTTTGTATTGTAGTCCTGTGTCGTGGGTTTTTACAGTAGTCGTGGGTTTGTATTGTAGTCCTGTGTCATGGGTTTTTACAGTAGTCGTGGGTTTGTATTGTAGTCCTGTGTGGTGGGTTTTTACAGTAGTCGTGGGTTTGTAATGTAGTCCTGTGTCATGGGTTTTTACAGTAGTCGTGGGTTTGTATTGTAGTCCTGTGTCATGGGTTCCTAAAGTAGAAGGGTGTTTTTAAAGTAGCTGTGTGTTTTTAAAGTAGAAATGTGTTTTTAAAGGAGTTGTGTGTTTTTCTAAGTAGTAGTGTGTTTTTAAAGTAGTAGTGTGTTTTTAAAGTAGTAGTGTGTTTTAAAGTAGTAGTGTGTTTTAAAGTAGTAGTGTGTTTTAAAATATGCGTGTGTTTTAAAATATGAGTGTGTTTTTAAAGTAGTAGTGTGTTTTAAAGTAGTAGTGTGTTTTAAAGTAGTAGTGTGTTTTAAAGTAGTAGTGTGTTTTAAAGTAGTAGTGTGTTTTAAAGTAGTAGTGTGTTTTAAAGTAGTAGTGTGTTTTAAAGTAGTAGTGTTTTTTAAAGTAGTAGTGTGTTTTAAAGTAGTAGTGTGTTTTAAAGTAGTAGTGTGTTTTAAAGTAGTAGTGTGTTTTAAAATATGAGTGTGTTTTAAAGTAGTAGTGTGTTTTAAAGTAGTAGTGTGTTTTAAAGTAGTAGTGTGTTTTAAAGTAGTAGTGTGTTTTAAAGTAGTAGTGTGTTTTAAAGTAGTAGTGTGTTTTAAAGTAGTAGTGTGTTTTAAAGTAGTAGTGTGTTTTAAAGTAGTAGTGTGTTTTAAAATATGAGTGTGTTTTAAAGTAGTAGTGTGTTTTAAAGTAGTAGTGTGTTTTAAAGTAGTAGTGTGTTTTAAAATATGAGTGTGTTTTAAAGTAGTAGTGTGTTTTAAAGTAGTAGTGTGTTTTAAAGTAGTAGTGTGTTTTAAAATATGAGTGTGTTTTAAAGTAGTAGTGTGTTTTAAAGTAGTAGTGTGTTTTAAAGTAGTAGTGTGTTTTAAAGTAGTAGTGTGTTTTAAAGTAGTAGTATGTTTTTAAAGTACTTGTTGTGTGTTTTTTTTTTAAACCATGTGTCCATTATAAAAATGGGCACATCATATCAAACTGCTTTAAAAAATTAAATAATAGCCATGTCTGGAGTTTTACCTGGTTAAATACCAGATCAGGAAAATCTCTGGGCCCCAGGAAATACATTTCCGAACCACAATTGTTGGACATATGGTTCCATCTCTGTCTTGTGTGATGAGAAACTTTGTCTGAGACTGAGCAAAGCAAGCAAATGTCCTTTATAGGGTTTAAAGATGTTATTTATGCAAAATCATTCTTCACCACATTATGGTTTAGGAGCAAGAACTTCTAAATAAACCCAAACTAAAGTCAGAGTTTCATTCAAATGCAATAACCAAATGAACATTTGATCTGAGGGGATGTTTAGAAACAGTTGTTTACGCCGGTGGAAATTATAGACTAGAAGGTTAATTTTAGGCTTGTTAATCTCATTGTTTACTGATGCTGCTCTGCACTGTGTTCAGAGCCCAGACTGCGTATAGTGCACTATGTAGGGAATAGGGTGGTTATGGGCCCTGGTCTAAAGTAGTGCACTATGTAGGGAATAGGGTGGTTATGGGCCCTGGCCTAAAGTAGTGCACTATGTAGAGAATAGGGTGGTTATGGGCCCTGGCCTAAAGTAGTGCACTATGTAGAGAATAGGGTGGTTATGGGCCCTGATCTAAAGTAGTGCACTATATAGGGAATAGGGTGGTTATGGGCCCTGGTCTAAAGTAGTGCACTATGTAGGGAATAGGGTGGTTATGGGCCCTGGACAAAGTAGTGCCCTATATAGGGAATAGGGTGCCATTTGGGGTGCAACCTGTCTTCAGAGTGTGTGATGTGTGGAGCCAGACTCACAACCATTTAGCTGGAGACGACTTTCATCTTCCTGTTGTTCTTTCCCTCTTTCTTTCTCTTCATCTCTCCCTCCATCTCTCCCTCTTTCTCTCCCTTCGTCTCTCCCTCCATCTCTCCCTCCTCTCTTCATCTCTCCCTCCATCTCTCCCTCTTTCTCTCTCTTCCTCTCTCCCTCCATCTCTCCCTCCTCTCTCTTCGTCTCTCCCTCCGTCTCTCCCTCTTTCTCTCTCTTCATCTCTCCCTCCATCTCTCCCTCCTCTCTCTTCGTCTCTCCCTCCGTCTCTCCCTCTTTCTCTCTCTTCCTCTCTCCCTCCATCTCTCCCTCCTCTCTTTTCGTCTCTCCCTCCGTCTCTCCCTCTTTCTCTCTCTTCCTCTCTCCCTCCATCTCTCCCTCCTCTCTCTTCGTCTCTCCCTCCGTCTCTCTCTTCCTCTCTCCCTCCATCTCTCCCTCCGTCTCTCCCTCTTTCTCTCCTTTCATCTCTTCCTCCATCTCTACCTCCTCTCCCTTCGTCTCTTCCCCCATCTCGCCCTCTTTCTCTCTCTTCCTCTCTCCCTCCATCTCTCCCTCCTCTCTCTTCGTCTCTCCCTCCGTCTCTCCCTCCGTCTCTCCCTCCATCTCTCCATCTCCCCCTGAAGGAGTGGTGCTCACACATGCCACTGTAATAAATCCATTTTGATATTCAAATGAGTTGGAAAACATTATTCCTACATGTCTAGTTGACGACCAGAATACATCTGACAGCTGGAATGAACATGGCCCCTTATGGTCTCCTTCTATTTATGGTGGAGGAGAAATGGATAGGATGAAGGCAAAGAGGAGAGAGAGAGCGAAAGGGAAGGGTAGTGGGAAGGAGGGAGGGAAGGAGAAAGGGAAGAAGGGAGGGAAGGAGAGAGAGAAGGAGAGAGGGAAGGAGAGAGGGAAGGAGAGAGGGAAGGGGACACTATGGCCCCAATCACACACCCACCCAACCACCCACTCACAAACCCACTCTCTCACCCCCCCACCCACTCACCCACCCACGCGCCCACCCTCCCACCCACCGACTACGCACCCACCAACCCACCACCCACCCACTGACTACGCACCCACCAACCCACCACCCACCCACCGACTCACCCACCCACCCACCCACCCACCGACTCACCCACCCGCCAACCCACTGACCCCCCCCAACACCTACCCACCAACCCACCACCCACCCACCCACTGGTCTCTCTGAACACTACAGGTATTAATGAACACACTGGTCTCTCTGAACACTACAGGTATTAATGAACACACTGGTCTCTCTGAACATTACAGGTATTCATGAACACACTGGTCTCTCTGAACACTACAGGTATTAATGAACACACTGGTCTCTCTATCTAGGCCCTCCACAAGGTGCTCATCTTGGTCTGGCCTGAGGATACCTACCTGTTTGTGTGTGTATATGTGTGTGTGTGTGTGTGTGTGTGTGTGTGTGTGTGTGTGTGTGTGTGTGTGTGTGTGTGTGTGTGTGTGTGTGTGTGTGTGTGTGTGTGTGTGTGTTTGTGTGTGTGTGTGTGTGTGTGTGTGTGTGTGTGTGTGTGTGTGTGTGTGTGTGTGTGTGTGTGTGTGTGTGTGTGTGTGTGTGTGTGTGTTATACATCCCTGTGTAGCTTCAGTATTTATAGCTCACAGAAGGAATTTGTGGTAAGTGCGGGGGCCGCCATCTTGCACCTCCACTATTCTAGCTAGCAACATTACATAATTTTCCAAATTCTGGAGGCAGTGGAAACGCATTTCAAGCCCACCAAAGGCCAGGGCACCGCAGGCCAACCCAACAAGGCCATCCCAACAAGGCCAGCCAACCAAGGCCAGCCTACCACAGGTTTACTTCAAAGTGTCAAAAGAAATGAGGCTACAGTGATTTTAAAAAGACATTAGAGCTGATCTTTCACTACACACCCCCAACAGACAGCCCCCCCCAACAGACAGCCCCCCCCCCCCCCCCCCAACGGACAGTCCCCGCCCCAGCAGACAGTCCCCCCCAACAGACAGTCCCCCCCAACAGACAGTCCCCCCCCCAACAGACAGTCCCCCCCCAACAGACAGCCCCCCCCAACAGACAGTCCCCCCCAACAGACAGTCCCCCCCAACAGACAGTCCCCCCCAACAGACAGCCCCCCCCCCCCCCCCCCAACGGACAGTCCCCGCCCCAGCAGACAGTCCCCCCCAACAGACAGTCCCCCCCAACAGACAGTCCCCCCCAACAGACAGTCCCCCCCCAACAGACAGCCCCCCCCCCCCCCCCCCAACGGACAGTCCCCGCCCCAGCAGACAGTCCCCCCCAACAGACAGTCCCCCCCAACAGACAGTCCCCCCCCGACAGACAGTCCCCCCCAACAGACAGTCCCCCACCAACAGACAGTCCTCTCCAACAGACAGTCCCCCCCCAACAGACAGCCCCCTCTAACAGACAGTCCCCCCCCCGACAGACAGTCCCCCCCAACAGACAGTCCCCCACCAACAGACAGTCCCCTCCAACAGACAGTCCCCCCCCCCAACAGACAGTCCCCCCCCCCAACAGACAGTCCCCCCCCCAACAGACAGTCCCCCCCCAACAGACAGTCCCCCCCCCAACATACAGTCCCCCACCAACAGACAGTCCCCTCCAACAGACAGTCCCCCCCCCAACAGACAGTCCCCCCCCCAACAGACAGCCCCCCACAACAGACAGTCCCCTCCAACAGACAGTCCCCTCCAACAGACAGTCCCCCCCCCAACAGACAGTCCCCCCCCCAACAGACAGTCCCCCACCAACAGACAGTCCCCTCCAACAGACAGTCCCCCCCCCAACAGACAGTCGTCCCCCCCAACAGACAGCCCCCCCCAACAGACAGTCCCCTCCAACAGACAGTCCCCTCCAACAGACAGTCCCCCCCCCAACAGACAGTCCCCCACCAACAGACAGTCCCCTCCAACAGACAGTCCCCCCCAACAGACAGTCCCCCCCCCGACAGACAGTCCCCCCCAACAGACAGTCCCCCACCAACAGACAGTCCCCTCCAACAGACAGTCCCCCCCCAACAGACAGCCCCCTCCAACAGACAGTCCCCCCCCGACAGACAGTCCCCCCCAACAGACAGTCCCCCACCAACAGACAGTCCCCTCCAACAGACAGTCCCCCCCCCCAACAGACAGTCCCCCCCCCAAAAGACAGTCCCCCCCCAACAGACAGTCCCCCCCCAACAGACAGTCCCCCACCAACAGACAGTCCCCTCCAACAGACAGTCCCCCCCCCAACAGACAGTCCCCCCCCCCAACAGACAGCCCCCCCCAACAGACAGTCCCCTCCAACAGACAGTCCCCCCCCCCAACAGACATCCCCCCCCAACAGACAGTCCCCTCCAACAGACAGTCCCCTCCAACAGACAGTCCCCCCCCCCAACAGACAGCCCCCCCCAACAGACAGTCCCCTCCAACAGACAGTCCCCCCCCCCAACAGACAGTCCCCCCCCTCCAACAGACAGTCCCCCCCCAACAGACAGTCCCCCCCCCAACAGACAGTCCCCCCCCCCAACAGACAGTCCTCCCCCCAACAGACAGCCCCCCCCAACAGACAGTCCCCTCCAACAGACAGTCCCCCCCCGACAGACAGTCCCCCCCCCAACAGACAGTCCCCTCCAACAGACAGCCCCCCCCAACAGACAGTCCCCCCCAACAGACAGTCCCCCCCCCCAACAGACAGCCCCCCCCAACAGACAGTCCCCTCCAACAGACAGTCCCCTCCAACAGACAGTCCCCCCCCAACAGACAGCCCCCCCCAACAGACAGTCCCCTCCAACAGACAGTCCCCCCCCAACAGACAGTCCCCCCCAACAGACAGTCCCCCCCCGACAGACAGTCCCCCCCCCAACAGACAGTCCCCTCCAACAGACAGCCCCCCCAACAGACAGTCCCCCCCAACAGACAGTCCCCCCCAACAGACAGTCCCCCCCCCCAACAGACAGCCCCCCCCAACAGACAGTCCCCTCCAACAGACAGTCCCCCCCCAACAGACAGTCCCCGCCCCAGCAGACAGCCCCCCCCAACAGACAGTCCCCTCCAACAGACAGTCCCCTCCAACAGACAGTCCCCTCCAACAGACAGTCCCCCCCCAACAGACAGTCCACCCCAACAGACAGTCCCCCCCCGACAGACAGTCCCCCCCAACAGACAGCCCCCCCCAACAGACAGTCCCCTCCAACAGACAGTCCCCTCCAACAGACAGTCCCCTCCAACAGACAGTCCCCTCCAACAGACAGTCCCCCCCAACAGACAGTCCCCCCCAACAGACAGTCCCCCCCCAACAGACAGCCCCCCCCCCCCCCCCAACGTACAGTCCCCGCCCCAGCAGACAGTCCCCCCCAACAGACAGTCCCCCCCAACAGACAGTCCCCCCCCGACAGACAGTCCCCCCCAACAGACAGTCCCCCACCAACAGACAGTCCTCTCCAACAGACAGTCCCCCCCCAACAGACAGCCCCCTCCAACAGACAGTTCCCCCCCCGACAGACAGTCCCCCCCAACAGACAGTCCCCCACCAACAGACAGTCCCCTCCAACAGACAGTCCCCCCCCCCAACAGACAGTCCCCCCCCCCAACAGACAGTCCCCCCCAACAGACAGTCCCCCCCCAACAGACAGTCCCCCCCCAACATACAGTCCCCCACCAACAGACAGTCCCCTCCAACAGACAGTCCCACCCCCAACAGACAGTCCCCCCCCCAACAGACAGCCCCCCACAACAGACAGTCCCCTCCAACAGACAGTCCCCTCCAACAGACAGTCCCCCCCCCAACAGACAGTCCCCCCCCCCAACAGACAGTCCCCCACCAACAGACAGTCCCCTCCAACAGACAGTCCCCCCCCCAACAGACAGTCCCCCCCCCCAACAGACAGCCCCCCCCAACAGACAGTCCCCTCCAACAGACAGTCCCCTCCAACAGACAGTCCCCCCCCCAACAGACAGTCCCCCACCAACAGACAGTCCCCTCCAACAGACAGTCCCCCCCAACAGACAGTCCCCCCCCGACAGACAGTCCCCCCCAACAGACAGTCCCCCACCAACAGACAGTCCCCTCCAACAGACAGTCCCCCCCCAACAGACAGCCCCCTCCAACAGACAGTCCCCCCCCCCGACAGACAGTCCCCCCCAACAGACAGTCCCCCACCAACAGACAGTCCCCTCCAACAGACAGTCCCCCCCCCCAACAGACAGTCCCCCCCCCAACAGACAGTCCCCCCCCAACAGACAGTCCCCCCCCAACAGACAGTCCCCCACCAACAGACAGTCCCCTCCAACAGACAGTCCCCCCCCCAACAGACAGTCCCCCCCCCCAACAGACATTCCCCCCCAACAGACAGTCCCCTCCAACAGACAGTCCCCCCCCCCAACAGACATCCCCCCCCAACAGACAGTCCCCTCCAACAGACAGTCCCCTCCAACAGACAGTCCCCCCCCCCAACAGACAGCCCCCCCCAACAGACAGTCCCCTCCAACAGACAGTCCCCCCCCCAACAGACAGTCCCCCCCCTCCAACAGACAGTCCCCCCCCAACAGACAGTCCCCCCCCCAACAGACAGTCCCCCCCCCAACAGACAGTCCCCCCCCCCAACAGACAGCCCCCCCCAACAGACAGTCCCCTCCAACAGACAGTCCCCCCCCGACAGACAGTCCCCCCCCCAACAGACAGTCCCCTCCAACAGACAGCCCCCCCCAACAGACAGTCCCCCCCAACAGACAGTCCCCCCCCCCAACAGACAGCCCCCCCCAACAGACAGTCCCCTCCAACAGACAGTCCCCTCCAACAGACAGTCCCCCCCCAACAGACAGCCCCCCCCAACAGACAGTCCCCTCCAACAGACAGTCCCCCCCCAACAGACAGTCCCCCCCAACAGACAGTCCCCCCCCGACAGACAGTCCCCCCCCCAACAGACAGTCCCCTCCAACAGACAGCCCCCCCAACAGACAGTCCCCCCCAACAGACAGTCCCCCCCAACAGACAGTCCCCCCCCCAACAGACAGCCCCCCCCAACAGACAGTCCCCTCCAACAGACAGTCCCCCCCCAACAGACAGTCCCCGCCCCAGCAGACAGCCCCCCCCAACAGACAGTCCCCTCCAACAGACAGTCCCCTCCAACAGACAGTCCCCTCCAACAGACAGTCCCCCCCCAACAGACAGTCCACCCCAACAGACAGTCCCCCCCCGACAGACAGTCCCCCCCAACAGACAGCCCCCCCCAACAGACAGTCCCCTCCAACAGACAGTCCCCTCCAACAGACAGTCCCCTCCAACAGACAGTCCCCTCCAACAGACAGTCCCCCCCCCCCCAACAGACAGTCCCCCCCAACAGACAGTCCCCCCCCCCCCCCCCCAACAGACAGTCCCCCCCCCCAACAGTCACTACACCGATTTATATAATGATTCCAAGCTGCACTGCGAAGAATTCATCACTTTGACAGAAATTATTCCTTCTATTAGGAACTATACTGTAGACTCAGGTAGAGGTCTGATCTCCTTCTATTAGGAACTATACTGTAGACTCAGGTAGAGGTCTGAATCTCCTTCCATTAGGAACTATACTGTAGACTCAGGTAGAGGTCTGATCTCCTTCCATTAGGAACTATACTGTAGACTCGGGTAGAGGTCTGAATCTCCTTCCATTAGGAACTATACTGTAGACTCAGGTAGAGGTCTGATCTCCTTCCATTAGGAACTATACTGTAGACTCAGGTAGAGGTCTGAATCTCCTTCTATTAGGAACTATACTGTAGACTCAGGTAGAGGTCTGAATCTCCTTCCATTAGGAACTATACTGTAGACTCAGGGAGAGGTCTGAATCTCCTTCCATTAGGAACTATACTGTAGACTCAGGGAGAGGTCTGATCTCCTTCCATTAGGAACTATACTGTAGACTCAGGTAGAGGTCTGATCTCCTTCCATTAGGAACTATACTGTAGACTCAGGTAGAGGTCTGATCTCCTTCCATTAGGAACTATACTGTAGACTCAGGTAGAGGTCTGATCTCCTTCCGTTAGGAACTATACTGTAGACTCAGGTAGAGGTCTGATCTCCTTCCATTAGGAACTATACTGTAGACTCAGGTAGAGGTCTGAATCTCCTTCCATTAGGAACTATACTGTAGACTCAGGTAGAGGTCTGAATCTCCTTCCACTAGGAACTATACTGTAGACTCAGGTAGAGGTCCGATCTCCTTCCATTAGGAACTATACTGTAGACTCAGGTAGAGGTCTGATCTCCTTCCATTAGGAACTATACTGTAGACTCAGGTAGAGGTCTGATCTCCTTCCATTAGGAACTATACTGTAGACTCAGGTAGAGGTCTGAATCTCCTTCCATTAGGAACTATACTGTAGATTCAGGTAGAGGTCTGATCTCCTTCCATTAGGAACTATATTGTAGACTCAGGTAGAGGTCTGATCTCCTTCCATTAGGAACTATACTGTAGACTCAGGTAGAGGTCTGAATCTCCTTCCATTAGGAACTATACTGTAGACTCAGGTAGAGGTCTGATCTCCTTCCATTAGGAACTATACTGTAGACTCAGGTAGAGGTCTGAATCTCCTTCCATTAGGAACTATACTGTAGACTCAGGTAGAGGTCTGAATCTCCTTCCATACCTTAAGGGAACATTTCGGCATTTCGTGTATGATCAGTGAGAAAGTCCATATTGCAAATGTACGGTCCCTTACTAGACGTCCGAAATCGTTTGTAAAATTCGCGGTCGGCGTCGGGCCGTGCGGTAGGGCCAGACCTACCGGGAAGTCATCAAATGAACTTTGTCGGACATTCGGTTTCCGTTTTATAAAATAAACAAGTTTTTGACCGTTTTTCCGCTATCCCGGAATTTCCCACAAGAGGGCATACGGAATCATATGGCAATTTGGCAAAACATCACGAATCACGACGGGGCCTTATCTCGAAAACGGAAAATATTTCGAAGCCGAAACTCGGTGAGCGTAGGTTTGGCATAATGGGCAGTTGGCCCCGAACAAGATGGCGTCTAGGCCTCGACGGTTTTTGAGTTATGGCCGTTTTTCTGGGATTAAAGGTCCTAAATGGAAATAGAGAAATTATTTTTCCACTTCAGGTCAAAGTCAAGGAGCCTCCGGTGTCAATAAAAAAAGAACCAGCCATTTATCTATCGTCATTTAAGAGAAACGGAACAATGACAACTTGGCAATGGTCACAAATAGGCGTTTTTTTTTTTCAACGGTTACAGATCCAGTTGCAGGGTGTTCATACGAATCTTTTTAAAGTGTGCTGCGGAGCTCTGCGAGATTTCTGTGATTTTCTATGATTTTCTGAAATAACACACACATACTAAACCCTCCGTAAATAACTCAGTTGTTAACGTAAAGACTTAAAACTCAGGATTCTGTAACAGCATACCCCAATGAGGATATGTGGTGATTTATAGCTTCCTGTGCCAACCGGAAGTGCCATAATTGGTGTCTCAGGGGCTGTTTCAAAGGGTTAAAAAAGTCTGATCTGTCCAAAACTTCATATATGTGATTAGGCAACCCCCATGAACTGTAAATCAGTCATTTTTCCCCAAAAAATTCAAAGGAAAAAAAAATCACACTAAAACAACTTGAATGGAGGGACGTATTGGGGTGCGTAGAGACAGACAGTGGCTGCAATAGTTAGCTTTGTTCGAGCTAAAAAAGAACCGTCAGACCTAGAGTTCAGAAACTTTAGAAACCTGTTCTAGACCTCCGGTCGATGGTGCGTGGTGAGTTACGTGGCTCTAGACGGTTCTCGGACCGAGAAACGGCCTCGTACATTTGCAATACCTTCAATTCATTTTGACCATTACGAAAATGACCACGTTTAGAAAAGTCTCAGAGACGCAAGGCTAGGTGCATTGAAACCGGCTCGGCCCATAGAGACAGACCCCAACGTTTCTGTCCGATAGCTCGTTCAAGGACCCCGTAGCAAGGCATGGAAAAAAGTGGATTTTCAGCACCAATTAGGGTTTTTCTCGGACACCAAATGACCTATCGAGCCGAAACTCGGGATTCGGGGTCGCCTCACATAGGACTTCACATAATGTCCGAACTGGACCCGCAGCTAGAACGTAACTATGTGTTTTACCTTTTTATTATGTTTTAAACTAAAGGCGCTGTGAATTATGGGACTGCTCTGACATATGTGATAGTTGGCTTCTAAATGAGTAGTAAAAAGTGGGTTTGGTGTCATAATGACATCTAATTGACTGATGGACACTGACTTGCTAGTTGACTTTTGTGCATTTGCAATATGTTTAAACGGAGAGGGACCATCACCAAAATGGCATTCTGAAATCAACATAAAAAATGGCATCACCATAGTCTCCAGACTGTGCTGAGTTCAACGAGCTATCCCGCTTGACCGTAGCTCGCTCGG
The DNA here is from genome assembly GCF_045791955.1 of Oncorhynchus clarkii lewisi. NCBI lineage: Eukaryota > Metazoa > Chordata > Actinopteri > Salmoniformes > Salmonidae > Oncorhynchus > Oncorhynchus clarkii. The sequence continues at coordinate 1,506,984 of NC_092154.1, read as the reverse complement.
TCTAAGCGCAACGACCATTAGAAAAGTAGGCCCAAAATGAAGCCTGCCCCACAATGTCATTTGCTTTTGAGTGACAGTGAGAGAACCGTTAGGGTGAGAAGAAAAATTCCACCACATGAATGTTCCTAAGGTCCTCCCGATCTGTACAAGCCTAACCTTGACCGTGTGGCATTAACCCTTAAGAGTAAAACAGTGTTTTTTGATCTCACAGATTACAGTGTCATCTCTCCCCATAGGAATACATTGCCTGCACCCCTAATTTCAACCTGAAGTCTATATGGGTTATGAATGCCGTATGAACCTGTCTTCGGTACCAGTCCATCAGGCCACTATGAGGTCTACCTGTGTTGATTCTGAGCTTCCTGGACCAACCGGAAGTGGTTAAAATGCCCCTAAAAGTGTTTACCCATACCCTGCCTGCAGTTTGACAGACATAGTGCATTCAACCCTGTGTAAATCAGTCAGTTCTTAACGTAAGGACTTAAAACTCAGGATTCTGTAACAGCATACCCCAATGGGGATATGTGTTGATTTATAGCTTCCTGTGCCAACCGGAAGTGCCATAACTGGTGTCTCAGGGGCTGTTTCGAGGGGTTAAAAAAGTCTGATCTTTCCAAAACTTCATATGTGTGATTAGGCAACCCCCATGAACTGTAAATCAGTCATTTTTCCCAAAAAAAATCAAAGGAAAAAAAAATCACACTAAAACACACCTTGGATGGAGGGACGTATTGGGGTGCGTAGAGACAGACAGTGGCTGCAATAGTTAGCTTTGTTGGAGCTAAAAAAGAACCGTCAGACCTAGAGTTCCGAAACTTTAGAAACCTGTTCTAGACCTCCGGTTGATGGTGCGTGGTGAGTTACGTGGCTCTAGACGGTTCTCGGACCGAGAAACAGCCTCGTACATTTGCAATACCTTCAATTCATTTTGACCATTACGAAAATGACGACGTTTAGAAAAGTCTCAGAGACGCAAGGCTAGGTGCATTGAAACCGGCTCGGCCCATAGAGACGGACCCCGACGTGCCTGTCCGATAGCTCGTTCAAGGACCCCGTAGCAAGGCATGGAAAAAAGTGGATTTTCAGCACCAATTAGGGTTTTTCTCGGACACCAAATGACCTATCGAGCCGAAACTCGGGATTCGGGGTCGCCTCACATAGGCCTTCACATAATGTCCGAACTGGACCCGCAGCTAGAACGTAACTATGTGTTTTACCTTTTTATTATGTTTTAAACCGAAGGCGCTGTGAATTATGGGACTGCTCTGACATATGTGATAGTTGGCTACTAAATGAGTAGGAAAAAGTGGGTTTGGTGTCAATTGATATCCATTTGGTGTCATAATGACATCTAATTGACTGATGGACACTGACTTGCTAGTTGACTTTTGTACATTTGCAATATGTTTAAACGGAGAGGGACCATCACCAAAATGGCATTCTGAAATCAACACAAAAAATGGCATCACCATAGTCTCCAGACTGTGCCGAGTTCAAGGAGACGCCCCGCTTGACCGTAGCTCGTTCTGAGTGCAGCAAACTTGAAAAAAAGAAGGCCCAAAATGAAGCCTGCACCACAATGTCATTTGATTTTGGGTGGCAGTGAGAGAACCGTTAGGGTGAGAAGCACAATTCCACCACATGAATGTTCCTAAGGTCCTCCCGATCTGAACAAGCCTAACCTTGACCGTGTGGCATTAACCCTTCACAGTAAAACAGGGTTTTTTGATCTCACAGATTACAGTGACATCTCTCCCCATAGGAATACATAGCCTGCACCACAAAATTCAACCTGAAGCCTATATGGGTTATGAATGCCGTATGAACCTGTCTTCGGTACCAGTCCATCAGGCCACTATGAGATCTACCTGTGTCGAATCTAAGCTTCCTGGAGCAACCGGAAGTGGTTAAAATGCCCCTAAAAGTGTTTACCCATACACTGCCTGCAGTTTGATAGACATAGTGCATTCAACCCTGTGTAGATCAGTCAATTCTTAACGTAAAGACTTAAAACTCGGGATTCTGTAAGTGGCTATGTAAATCAAGACATGTGTTTACTTATAGCTTCCTGTGCCAACCGGAAGTGCCTTTAATTGGGTCACACTCTCTGTTTCGAAGGGTTAAAAAAGTCACATCTCTCCAAAACTTCATATGTGTGACTAGGTAACCCTTCTGAACTGTAAATCAGTCATTAATCCCAACAGATGTCAAAGAAAAGCTCCCTCACACACACACAGGAAGGATGGAGTGATAAAGTGCGGTGCTTAAAGACACAGAGAGCAGGAAATGGCATTACCATAATCCCTAGGCCGTACCGAGTTCAGCGAGATATCCCGCTTGACCGTAGCTCGCTCGGTCTAGGCGCAGCGAGCATTAGAATAGTAGGCCCAAAATGAAGCCTGCACCACAATGTCATTTGCTTTTGGGTGACAGTGAGAGAACCGTTAGAGTGAGAAGAAAAATTGCACCACATGAATGTTCCTAAGGTCCTCCCGATCTGAACAAGCCTAACCTTGACCGTGTGGCATTAACCCTTAACAGTAAAACAGTGTTTTTTGATCTCACAGATTACAGTGTCATCTCTCCCCATAGGAATACATTGCCTGCACCCCTAATTTCAACCTGAGGCCTATGTGGGTTATGAATGCCGTATGAACCTGTCTTCGGTACCAGTCCATCAGGCCACTATGAGGTCTACCTGTGTTGATTCTAAGCTTCCTGGACCAACCGGAAGTGGTTAAAATGCCCCTAAAAGTGTTTACCCATACACTGCATGCAGTTTGATAGACATAGTGCATTCAACCCTGTGTAGATCAGTCAATTCTTAACGTAAGGACTTAAAACTCAGGATTCTGTAACAGCATACCCCAATGAGGATATGTGTTGATTTATAACTTCCTGTGCCAACCGGAAGTGCCATAATTGGTGTCTTAGGGGCTGTTTCGAAGGGTTAAAGAAGTCTGATCTTTCCAAAACTTCATATGTGTGATTAGGCAACCCCCATGAACTGTAAATCAGTCAAAAAATCACACTAAAACACAACTTGGAAGGAGGGACGTATTGGGGTGCGTAGAGACAGACAGTGGCTCCAATAGTTAGCTTTGTTGGAGCTAAAAAAGAACCGTCGGACCTAGAGTTCCGAAACTTTAGAAACCTGTTCTAGACCTCCCGTAGATGGTGCGTGGTGAGTTACGTGGCTCTAGAAGGTTCTCGGACCGAGAAACAGCCTCGTACATTTGAAATAACTTCAATTCATTTTTGCATCACGAAAATGACGACATTTAGAAATGTCCCAGAGTCGCAAGACTAGGTGCATTGCGAACGTCTCGGCCCATATAGACAGACCCCAACGTTTCTGTCCAATAGCTCATTCAAGGACCCCGTAGCAAGTCATGGAAAATAGTGGATTTTCAGCACCAATTAGGGTTTTTCTCGGACACCAAATGACCTATCGAGCCGAAACTTGGGATTCGGGGTCGCCTCAGCTAGGCCAACACATAACATAAGAAATGGACCCGCAGCTAGAACGTAACTACGTGTTTTATGGTTTTTTTATGGTTTGAACCGAAGGGGTTGTGAATTTTGGGCCAGCTCTGAAGTATGTAATAGTTGGCTACTAAACGAGTTGGAAAAAGTGGGTTTGGTGTCAGTTTGTATCAGTTTGGTGGTCAGAATGATATCTAATTGACTGATGGACTCTTGTCCACTTGACTCTTGTACATTTGCAATATGATCCTATAGTGAAAAAACATCACCAAAAGCGACATTCTGAAATCAACCCAAACGAGCGATTGAGATGACCCAGAATCACTGCAAAGCCATCCCGAGTTCATCGGGCCAGTCAATTTCACATTCCTGCAAGATTTTTATAGCATGACAAATTCGTGATGGTACCTGCCCTTTAAAACATATTGCAAATGCACAGTGACTTTGAAAAAGTAAGAAACAAAAAAAAATACATCTAAAAAATTTTGAGCATGACAAATTCGTGATGGTACCTGCCCATTGAAACATATTGCAAATGCACAGTGACTTTGAAAAAGTAAGGAAACATAAACAAAAAAAATCCAAATTTTTTATTTTTGGGTGACCAGTTGCACGTGCATTTGCAATATGATTCTATAGTGAAAAAACATATTGCAAATGCACAGTGACTTTGAAAAAGTAAGGAAACATAAACAAAAAAAATCAAAATTTTTTTGGGGGGGATGACCAGTTGCATGTGCATTTGCAATATGATTCTATAGTGAAAAAACATATTGCAAATGCACAGTGACTTTGAAAAAGTAAGGAAACATAAACAAAAAAAATCTAAAAATTTTTTTGGGGGATGACCAGTTGCATGTGCATTTGCAATATGATTCTATAGTGAAAAAACATATTGCAAATGCACAGTGACTTTGAAAAAGTAAGGAAAAATAAACAAAAAAAATCTAAATTTTTTTTGGGGGGATGACCAGTTGCACGTGCATTTGCAATATGATTCTATAGTGAAAAAACATATTGCAAATGCACAGTGACTTTGAAAAAGTAAGGAAACATAAACAAAAAAAATCTAAATTTTTTTGGGGGGGATGACCAGTTGCATGTGCATTTGCAATATGATTCTATAGTGAAAAAACATATTGCAAATGCACAGTGACTTTGAAAAAGTAAGGAAACATTAAAAAAATCTAAATTTTTTTGGGGGGGATGACCAGTTGCATGTGCATTTGCAATATGATTCTATAGTGAAAAAACATATTGCAAATGCACAGTGACTTTGAAAAAGTAAGGAAAAATAAACAAAAAAAATCTAAATTTTTTTTGGGGGGATGACCAGTTGCACGTGCATTTGCAATATGATTCTATAGTGAAAAAACATATTGCAAATGCACAGTGACTTTGAAAAAGTAAGGAAACATAAACAAAAAAAATCTAAATTTTTTTGGGGGGGATGACCAGTTGCATGTGCATTTGCAATATGATTCTATAGTGAAAAAACATATTGCAAATGCACAGTGACTTTGAAAAAGTAAGGAAACATAAACAAAAAAAATCCAAAATTTTTATTTTTGGGTGACCAGTTGCACGTGCATTTGCAATATGATTCTATAGTGAAAAAACATATTGCAAATGCACAGTGACTTTGAAAAAGTAAGGAAAAATAAACAAAAAAAATCTAAATTTTTTTTGGGGGGATGACCAGTTGCACGTGCATTTGCAATATGATTCTATAGTGAAAAAACATATTGCAAATGCACAGTGACTTTGAAAAAGTAAGGAAACATAAACAAAAAAAATCAAAAATTTTTTTGGGGGGATGACCAGTTGCATGTGCATTTGCAATATGATTCTATAGTGAAAAAACATATTGCAAATGCACAGTGACTTTGAAAAAGTAAGGAAACATAAAAAAAAAAAAACAAATTTTTTTTGGGGGGGATGACCAGTTGCACGTGCATTTGCAATATGATTCTATAGTGAAAAAACATATTGCAAATGCACAGTGACTTTGAAAAAGTAAGGAAACATAAACAAAAAAAATCTAAAAATTTTTTGGGGGGATGACCAGTTGCATGTGCATTTGCAATATGATTCTATAGTGAAAAAACATATTGCAAATGCACAGTGACTTTGAAAAAGTAAGGAAACATAAACAAAAAAAATCTAAATTTTTTTTGGGGGGATGACCAGTTGCATGTGCATTTGCAATATGATTCTATAGTGAAAAAACATATTGCAAATGCACAGTGACTTTGAAAAAGTAAGGAAACATAAACAAAAAAAATCTAAAATTTTTTTGGGGGGATGACCAGTTGCATGTGCATTTGCAATATGATTCTATAGTGAAAAAACATATTGCAAATGCACAGTGACTTTGAAAAAGTAAGGAAACATAAACAAAAAAAATCTAAATTTTTTTGGGGGGGATGACCAGTTGCATGTGCATTTGCAATATGATTCTATAGTGAAAAAACATATTGCAAATGCACAGTGACTTTGAAAAAGTAAGGAAACATAAACAAAAAAAATCTAAAATTTTTTTGGGGGGATGACCAGTTGCATGTGCATTTGCAATATGATTCTATAGTGAAAAAACATATTGCAAATGCACAGTGACTTTGAAAAAGTAAGGAAAATAAACAAAAAAAATCTAATTTTTTTTGGGGGGATGACCAGTTGCACGTGCATTTGCAATATGATTCTATAGTGAAAAAACATATTGCAAATGCACAGTGACTTTGAAAAAGTAAGGAAACATAAACAAAAAAAATCTAAAATTTTTTGGGGGGGATGACCAGTTGCATGTGCATTTGCAATATGATTCTATAGTGAAAAAACATATTGCAAATGCACAGTGACTTTGAAAAAGTAAGGAAACATGAACAAAAAAAATCTAAACATTTTTTTTTTGGGTGAGCAGTTGCACGTGCATTTGCAATATGATTCTATAGTGAAAAAACATCACCAAAAGCGACATTCTGAAATCAACCCAAACGAGCGATTGAGATGACCCAGAATCACTGCAAAGCCATCCCGAGTTCATCGGGCCAGTCAATTTCACATTCCTGCAGGATTTTTATAGCATGACAAATTCGTGATGGTACCTGCCCATTAAAACATATTGCAAATGCACAGTGACTTTGAAAAAGTAAGGAAACATAGAATCAAATTATTTTTTTTTGGGTTACCAGTTGCACATTTCAGATCACCAGTTGCACATTTCAGATCACCAGTTGCACATTTCAGATCACCAGTTGCACGGAGGAAAATCGTTACTTTTGACTTTGACTTTTGACTTCCTATGAAATCATATTCCAAATGGAGAAAACATATGCCTTATGCACTAGTAAAAAAAAAAAAAAAATGATAATAAAGTATGACTAAAGTATGTTGATAAAGTTCTTATACATGTGTAATTGACATAAAAATTGAAAGAATTTTGAAAAACGGTCCAGAAAGCACTTTTTTAAGGATGTGTGAAGTTTTTTACCAAATTTTGACATTTTTGACTTTTGACTTTTGACTTCCTATGAAATCATATTGCAAATGGACAAAACATATGCCTTATGCGCATGTAATTAAAAAAAAAAAAAAATTGATATCAAAATTGGACAAAAGTATATTCATACAGTTCTTACACATGTGTAATTGACAAAAAAAGCGAAAGAAATTCGAAAAAAGGCCCAGAAAGCACTTTTTTAAGGGGTAAAAAGTTTTTGAAAAAAATATCATTTTTTCAAAATTTTTCTTTTGGATGTTGACTTGGGTTGCATTTCCAATATGAAAAACCCAGGTGGAGCGCACTCGCCCCCTGTTGGATTTTTGAGGTGTTACAATTGGCAATTGCCATATGGCATTTGCCATATACTTTGCACGAATCAACGCCGCTTTGGGTGGTATTGGACATCGTGTACATGGTTTGTCCAATGCCAATATTTTGACATTCATTTTTGTACAAATCAGGGGGGTATTCCCTTACATTAGGA